>NC_090651.1:80378662-80576162 GCF_040937935.1 Hyperolius riggenbachi
GGAGAAGCAACCGGAGTGCTGTTCAGCACTTTTTTGCTATTTTGATATGATCGGGGAGGCACATAGGATGTATGGTGGAAACGCCTGGTTGAGGTATGATGAACAATTCAGGCAAGAAAAGGCTTTTCACCCAGGTATTAGGTGGAATCATAAGAACATCGATTTGTGGATGAGCCTGATGATTCCAGGCACGAGAGCAAATCAGCCCTTTCAGGGGACGGCCAGCAGCCCTGGATCAGCGGGTCAGCTGGCCAATAGAAAGCCTGGGGTCTGCTGGAAGTTCAATGAAGGGGCATGCAAATTTGGGAGCACATGTCGCTTTAAGCACGAATGCTCAGCCTGCGGTGGAAGTCATACGGTCACAAAATGCCACAGAAAGGGAAAGGGCCAGTACGCAGACTCCTCTGGAAAAAGGGAGGAGTCCGGTGAAGGTAGCAAGGATGGAACAGTACCTAAATAGATTCCCTGATACGGAGGTAGCTGAGTTTTTGCGAAAGGGGTTTACGGAGGGTTTCAGAATCCCTAGCTTTGGGGTCCTGAGTTCGCAACCCCCATTTCGCAACTTAAAATCAGTTACGGCCCATCCGGAAGTGGTATCGCTGAAGTTGGAGAAGGAGGTGAGTTTAGGTAGAATGTCCGGCCCCTTTCAGCAACCCCCTGTGGAAGATTTGGTAGTGTCGCCTTTAGGTTTGGTTCCTAAGAAGGAGCCGAATTCATTTAGGTTAATACACCATCTGTCATATCCAAAAGGCGCGTCAGTAAATGATGGGATTGACCCGGAATCCTCCTCAGTAGTTTACACGTCGTTCGATGCGGCGGTTCGATTGGTGAAACGTGCAGGGCAGGGCGCCTTGTTGGCCAAAACGGATGTGGAAGCGGCCTTTCGATTATTACCGGTCCACCCCGCAAGTTGCAGGTTGCTTGGTTGTTTCTGGGAGGGGGGTTATTATATCGATCGTTGTTTACCAATGGGTTGTTCGATTTCATGTTCTTATTTTGAGCGGTTTAGCTCTTTTGTGGAATGGGTGGTGAAGGACGAGTCGGGGCTCCGGACGGCCATTCACTACCTGGATGATTTTCTATTCGTGGGCCCGGCTGCGTCACGTGATTGCGCACATTTACTGAATACAATGAGGTGGGTATGTGACAGATTGGGCATTCCATTAGCAGAAGAAAAGACGGAGGGCCCCCAGACAATCATAAAATTTCTCGGGATCACGATAGACTCCATTGGGCGGTCCCTTTGGATGGACGAGAGTACGGGCAATCATGATTTGGAGTTGTTCACGGATGCTGCAGGATCGTGTGGGTTCGGGGCCTTCTTCGCAGGTAAGTGGTGCGCGGAAGCATGGCCAGGGCGCTGGGTGCAGTTAGGTTTTACAAAAAACCTACTGCTACTTGAATTGTTTCCTATTCTGGTAGCGGTAGAATTGTGGGGTACGTTGCTTCGGAACAAGAGGATTCGCTTTAACTGCGATAACCTAGGTGTGGTGACAGCGGTCAACAGCCTGTCAGCATCCTCACCTCCGGTAGTGAAGGTCTTGAGACAGTTGGTTCTCAGTTGTTTGAGATATAACCTGTTCATTTTTGCCGTTCACTTGCCGGGGGTGGAGAATGATGTGGCTGACGCTCTTTCTCGGTTTCAATGGCAGAGATTCCGGGACGTCGCGCCGGGAGCAGATCGGCAAGGGGAGTCTTGTCCCTTGGATTTGTGGGAGATACCCCTGGGCCCATAGGAGAGTGGATATCGAACTCATTGTCAGAGGCCACCTGGTCGGCATACACGACAGTGTGGAGACAATGGAGTGAATTACAGCACCAGTTCGGAAGGGGCGAGACGGAACAGGATCAAGTGTATCTGCTGTTACAGTTCATGGCTATGAAAGGAGCGGAGGGAGTATCTGCATCGGCGTTATCAAAAAACTTGTCAGCACTTTCTTTTGCATTTAAATTACAGGGATTGCCGGACGTGACAAAGGATTTTAGGGTGCGTATGGCACTAAGGGGTTTCAGGGCGCAGCAACGGATACCAGAGAACTCCAGGCGTCCAGTCACGTTCCAGCTGCTTGAGTCGCTGGTGAACAGACTGGGATCACTGTGCAAGTCAGGGTATGAGGAATTGCTGTTCGGGGCGGCTTTCTCGCTCGCGTTTTTCGGGGCATTTAGGATCAGTGAACTGGTTAGTAAAGGGAAGCATTTCTCTGGAGGTATACTGCGGGAGGAGGTTAAGCTTCTTTCAGAATCTGTGGAAATTTTTCTCCGTAGATCAAAGACGGATCGTGCTGGTGTAGGTAGGACAATTTATTTATTCCAGATTAGTGGGTCTGCAGCATGCCCAGTTTTCAGGGTCGCAGAGTTTTTAAGGGTACGGAGCAGAAACGGTCTTTCCTTTCTGTGTCACGAGGATGGATCTTCTTTATCTAAGTACCAGTTTACGGCAGTCTTTAGGAAAGCTTTAGCCAGTTTGGGGTTAGCCGAAAGGGAATTTGCGTCTCACTCGTTCAGGATAGGGGCAGCAACGGAAGCGGCCAGGTGGGGGCTCGCGGACGAGCATATAAAGCGAATAGGAAGGTGGGAGTCATCCCGGTTTCTGCTGTATGTTAGGCCGCATTTGATTTAAGTATTATAACACGTTTTAGTTTGTGTAGTTAGTTGGTGGTTGGTTTTCCCTCTTTTCCTTTTCTTTTTCTTTCAGTGATTGGCATCTCCCCTCGGCTGGTATGGATTATGGGGCACTCCTATGTGTCAAGGGGTGCCCAGCGAGCTGCTGTAAGACCGGACGGTCGGCAGCTAGGTATTCCAAGAGCAACGGCGAGGCTGAGATGGATTGGTTTCCCAGGTTTGATGTGGGACAAGGTGCTGCCAAAAATACGGAGTCTGGTGACGCAGGACAGAGCACCAGATGTCCTAGTTATACACGCTGGAGGCAATGATTTGGCCACAAGGACCACGAGAGCAATAACCAAGGAGATAAAAGGTGATCTTTTGGAACTGCGCTCTACTTTACCCGACACTGTGATCGTGTGGTCGGAGATGGTGAGTAGGAGCAAGTGGAGACTGGCACGATCAGTCGAGAGGGTTAATCGAGCACGAAAGAAGCTCAACAGAGAGGTGTCTCGTTTCATAGTACAACACGGGGGTGTGGCGGTTAGGCATTTAGAGCTAGAAGTGGATACGGTGCTATTTTTGGAGGTTGATGGGGTTCATCTGAACCCCATCGGGATAGACTTGTGGTCGTTAGCTTTAGAAGAGGGAATTCAAAAAGCCTTAGCGGTGCGGGCGGCGCAAGGGTGAGGTTTCCCCCTTGTTTGCTGTGGCGGGGCAAGGTGTCTGGAGAATGGTGAAGGAAGGATGACTTTGAGGATTTCACTTAGGTGACTTCCTCACGTAACAAACTAATGGAGCGATAAGAAGAACAGTTGATAAGGGGCATGCCGCTGTTCCCGAGTCTGTTGGTGCGGCTGGGGGCCGGATTGAGCCGCATGCCCAGAAAGAGAATGTGTTGTTTAATTTCGATTGTTGAAGTAGCTCTGGACGCTTTGCCCTGCAAGTGAATAGTTATCGTTTTATATTAAAATGTTATTAAGGTTAATAAATGGGCTGCATTGGCCTTAAAATTCCAAAGTCAAATATGCAGTCCGAGTGTTTTGTATTAAACATAGAGTTTTTGATGTTATTTAAGGAAAAGGGGGGAAGTAAAATTAGGGGGTTGGTTTGTCCGCAGGACGGCAATTGGTCATGCACATATCAAGCAAGGCCTGGAATAAGTGACAGGAGGGAGCATAAGGAAGGCCAACATGATAGTGCTGGACATAGTCCGGCAGGGTGAGGGTTAAGTGTTGGAGAAAGAGGCAGGAAGTGGTAGGAGGAGGCGTGACAGGACAGAGCTGGGAGAGAGAGAAGGAGCTGGAAGGAAGGGAGGAGTCAGAAGCCAAAGGGAGACGCAGGAGAAAGTTTCCCGCCCACCCGCCCGTTAAGGGTAGATAGGTAGGTGGTTTGTCATTGCAGCTGGCGGGGCAAGGTGTCTGGAGAATGGTGAAGGAAGGATGACTTTGAGGATTTCACTTAGGTGACTTCCTCACGTAACAAACTAATGGAGCGATAAGAAGAACAGTTGATAAGGGGCATGCCGCTGTTCCCGAGTCTGTTGGTGCGGCTGGGGGCCGGATTGAGCCGCATGCCCAGAAAGAGAATGTGTTGTTTAATTTCGATTGTTGAAGTAGCTCTGGACGCTTTGCCCTGCAAGTGAATAGTTATCGTTTTATATTAAAATGTTATTAAGGTTAATAAATGGGCTGCATTGGCCTTAAAATTCCAAAGTCAAATATGCAGTCCGAGTGTTTTGTATTAAACATAGAGTTTTTGATGTTATTTAAGGAAAAGGGGGGAAGTAAAATTAGGGGGTTGGTTTGTCCGCAGGACGGCAATTGGTCATGCACATATCATGTCTGGCCTATTTGGTGTACGTGTGTTACACAACTAAGTGTTCTGTATAATGTGCAAATGTACACCAATAAAGTTCAGCCATTGCTGAATGAGAGGGATGTGTAAGCTGCCATATTTATTTCCTTTTAAGCCATACCAGTTACCTGGCTGTCCTGCTGATCCTCTGTCTCTAATACTTTTAGCAATAGACCCTGAACAAGCATGCAGCAGATCAGATGTTTCTGACATTATTGTCAGATCTGACAAGATTAGCCCCATGTTTGTTTCTGGTGTGATTCAGACACTAGTGCAGGCAAATAGATCAGCAGGGCTGCCAAGCAAGCAACTAGTGTTGTTTAAAAGGAAATAAATATGGCAGCCTCCATATACTTCTCGCTTTAGGATCCCTGCTATCAGGGTTCAGTTCTGATCATATTGTCTTTGTTCATTTCCAGCTCAGTGAAGGGCCTCTGGAAACATTATACAGCTGTTAAGGTAAATTGAACAAATAAGAGATGATAGATTGTATAGAATGCAGCCTGTATCATATAGGAGGCTGGTGCTCATTCTATCTTTAATTTCAGGAGTACCGCAATGAGTTTGTCAGTGAATGGAGGAAGCTTGGGATGGACGCTCTTCTCTGCCCCATGCTGGGTCCAGCCTTCAACATCGGCCACCCCGGGAAACTCTTCGGTATATTTTATAATTCTAGACAGAGCATTTGTATCGTGATTTTCTCCTGGCAGACTCAAAGCTCCAGAGCTGCAGCCATTCAGGATTGTCCTTTCATGCACTGGGGCTTCTGTCCATCTTCCAATGTATACTCATGCACATTAAAACAACCACAACAACAAAACATTTGTAAAGTGCTTTTCTCCCATAGGACCCAAAGCGCATAAGCTTGTCTCAGATCAGTACATAGTGATGTGTACAGGAGGGAAAGTTATGTGATCATAAATGCCAGACTAAACAGGTGGCTTTACAGTTTTGATTTAAACGTGTCCAGGGTTAGAGCTGTCTTGATTAAGTTTGGCAAGGCATTCCAACGGGTAGGGGCAGTATGGCCGAAAGCTCTGGCTCAAAAGGTTTTTAGTTGAACTCTGGGGGTGGCCAAATTATTGGATCCTTTCGATCTGAGGTTGAGGGAGGTATGATGCAGTTGCAACAGATCCTTCAGGCAGAGCCGGGACAGGGTCCTCCAGCACCCAAGGCTGAGGCACCAAAGTGCGCCCCTCCATCCCTACCACCATCACACACTGATTTCTATTAGACTAAGAGTCACCCCAACACCTTAATCTCTAGTTATCTGGCTTGCAGTCATTGCAATGTATCCCATTTTCTTATTTCTCTCTGCTTCAAGCAGAATAGGGGAATGATAGGTGAGTGAGTTGTGCGCCCCCTCCTACACTGCCCCCTGAGGCTGGAGCCTCTCTCGCCTCTGCCTCAGCCTGGCTCTGCCTTCAGGTATCCAGGGCCTGCGTTGTGTAGGGATTTGAATGTTAGCATGCCACTTTTGAAAAATGGCTGGGTAGCCAGTGTACTGAGCAGGATTGGTGTTATGTGGCAATGCTGGGGATGGCTTGTTGTCTTGCAGCAGCATTCTGTACTAGCTGTAGGCAGTGTAGGCCTTTATTTGGGAGGCTTGCATTATGTACGGCGCTGTCAGTTTTAATGAGATGCACAGACACCAGACTGACAGCTCAGGTTAATTACTGCCAATCATCTAAGAGACACCCCCAAACACTCTCTATAGTCTAACAATCTCTAAAAAAATAATATATCAAAATATAACAGAGGTGTAAATTTCTTTAAAATTCTGTAAAGAATTGTGATAGGGTTTATCAGGCAGTCCTATGTTGCTTCTGTGATGTTTATTCATGGAAGTTTCTGCATCCTGTGGTACATATGTGTCCAGGAAGCATTATTTACTTTGTTTGCAGTAATTTAAAAAGTTGTTTTGGTAAAGTACTTATGTTGACCTATCAGAATTTCACTTTTTATATTGGGGAGATATAGAAATCAATTCAAATAAATGAACAAAAGAGACAAAAACAGTAAAAATTTCAGATGACTTACAAAAAAATTAGAAATTCCTTATATCATACTGGTTGATGGACGCTGCACACTGTCCTTGCACTGCTCCAGTGTGGTCATTTACATGTGTGGCCAAACTGGGCAACCTCCACTTTGAGTCCAGCATTATGGCTGCTGCTGGGATCAGTCATTGGTGGGCCACACCTGTTTGGAGGGAAGAATCCTGGGGGAGATGGGGCATTCCTGCAATTTTTGGTGGAGGGATATAAAGAGAACCTGTAATAAGAGGGACATTGAGGCTGCCATCTTTAATACCTATGAAATAATTCTGCTTCTACTGGCTGCAGGCAGCTTGCAAACTTCAGGCTTGAAGCAGAAAACCTACAAATAGAACCACACGCCTGTATGGGTTGGATGCTGGTGTTGAATTCCTAGGCAATCACAAATCCAAAGTCCAAAGGAGAGATCCACACACAGACTTGCTGGAACTCAAACAACTTTATTGTCTCATCACACAAACAATATACATCTGACCATATAAATGACGATCGTTTCGGGGCCCTTGACAAAGGGGACTTTATTGGCCCCCGAAATGATCATCGGTTATACGGTCAGATGTATATTGTGTGTGTGTGTGATGGGACAATAAAAGTCGTTTGAGTTCCAGCAAGTCTGTGTGCAGATCCTTCCTTTGGACTTTTGGAGCAGAAAACCTCATCTGCAATGTCATACTGAGTTTTCGCTGTATAACTCTGATGTATGTTCTGCAGTGCTTTACAGAAAATTTGGCATCCTTACCACACTTTGCATCAAATTTCGGAAGACAGACCAATTAACCCATCTGTACATTTTTGGGGTGGGGAAAGGAATCCAAGGACCTGGTGCAAACTCATGCAAACATGGGGAAAACAAAGTTCAGATAGTGTGCTGCCTTGGATTAGAACCCAAGACTTTACAACTGCAAGGGGATAGAGATTACTATTTATTGTAGACAGACTACCTTCACAACAGCTAGGCTAGTAGCATTGAGGGAATAAGGGTAGAAACTTTGCATGGAATTAGTTTAGTAGATCAAAAACTGTCTCTAACCTGAATGTCTTGTTTTTTTTTTCTTCACTTTCAGCTGGATTTAGCTTTACTATGCTGTTTAACATCCTGAATTTTCCGGCTGGAGTTCTGCCTGTAACTAATGTCACCCCGGAAGATGAGGAGGAACTGAAACATTATAAGGGGTATTTCAATGACCCCTGGGACCAAGAGGTCATCAAGGTTTGTTCATCTTACAATTGTAATAGGAGGGTTTACCTGTCAGGAACACCTTGGATGCATGCTAGCTGTGCACAATAATGTCTCTATCTTTCCTGCCCTTTCCCTTCACCTCTTCCTTCCACCCCCTTCAGTTTTAGGTGAGCTTTATTGGCAATACGACCAAGATACATATTGACATTGTTAATGGAGAAGGTATTAAAGGGTTGAGTCCTGGGGTCTGGGGAAGGGATAGAGATTGAATGGGTAGACAGTATGTGGACATCATATTGGAGTGGAATCCTCTTCTCCCAGAGTTTCCTCTTACTCAGGGGTCTAGTCCTAGGAAAAGAAGTGAGTGGACACACTCCGAAAACCTTTGCACCGTGCCAAAAATGAGCGTGGTCAAGCATAACATGGGCGTGGTAATGGGTGGGGCCAAATATACATCACCTTAGCAGTGATGTAAAAGGTCTTCCAGAGAGGTTTGAGCTCTGCCGTAGTGTTTCCCCCAAAAATAGATGTAATCTGACAGCATTTCACCAAAAAGACACGTAATCTGGTAGAAGTTCCTCCAGAATATAGATAATATGGCAGTGGTTCCCCCAAAATAGACAATGTGGCAGTACACATAATCTGGAAGCAGTTCCCCAAAATACCTGACAGCGGATCACCCAAAATACACATAACACCCAAAATACATGTAATCTGGCAGCAGTGGTCCCCCAAACATACATAATCTGGCAGCAGTTCCCCAAAACCCACTTAATCTGTTAACAGCGGTTCCCACTACCACCGTTCTTGCAGCCGCAACTCGCAGGGGATGCTCTGCTCTGTGTGCGGCTAGTCTGGTCTACTCAAGACCAGACTAGCTCTAGCCGTGCACAGAGCAGAGCGTCCCCTGCGAGTTGCGGCTGCAAGAACGGTGGTAAGTCTCCGCCCACTTTAGCCGCCGAACTTTAAAAATACTGGAGGGGAGAGCCAGGAAGGGGAGCCCCTAGGTGAGGGAAGGGGGGGAGATGTCCGCCCTTCCCCGCTGTCTCAATAGCTCTCCTTCTCTGCACTGCTCCCCTCCACACAAGCCAGGGTGGACGGCGTCCACGCTGAGGAAAAAGTAAGTGGACGTCGTCCACCCGCATTCACGCAGGACTCGACCCCTGCTCTTACTCTAGGGAGCTGAAGTCTGAGATGAGGTCCAGCAGCTTCTCTAAGTGGGAGTAAGGATGGGCTTTCGAGTCCGGATGCATTAGAATTCTAATGAAGTCTAATGACTTCAGATGTGACCGCGGGATGAGGAGGTTAACTTACCCAGAAGTCTTCGGGACCTTTGCGTTCCAGTACGCCTCATAGGTGTAATAAAAGCCGCATTCCACCACTCACTACTGTGCTTCCTCCTTCTGGCTTGAAAGAGGAAGCACGGTAGTGAGTAATTCAACGTGGCTTTCATTGCACCTATGATGCTTAATGAAATGCCGATGTCCCAAAGACTTCTGGGTAAGTTAACCCCCCCATCCTGCGGTCACACCTGAAGTCATTAGACTTCATTAGAATTTTGAATTTGAGTCAGTCTGGGCTGGAAATCTCATGGCTGAGTGGGAGTCTCTTATTGCTGTGTATTGGAAGCAATGTAGTATGACGTGAGCCTTGTCCTCCAGCTCCCACGTTGTGAGAACTTGCCTCTGTTTAACATTCAGTTTTTCCAGGTGTGAGGCCAGATTGTAACCTTTCTGTATGTAGTTAGCTTCTGTGACTTATATTCACTTCTCTATCCATCCACATAGTACTCTTAGAAATGTTGCAGCTGCAAAGCAATCCCTGCAATCTCTGATCCACAGGTTCTAATAATCTAGTCATACCCAGAGGCCACCTGAAAACTTTTGGTCCCAGAGCCTTCTGTAATGCCGTTCCTACATTATGGATCTTCCTACCACAGCAGATCAGGACAGCTCCATCTCTGGACGTGTTTAAATCCAGACTGAAAACCCACCTGTTCAGTTTGGAATTTGCAGATATATAATTTTGTAGTGTTAATATTTCATCCTACTACCAATTACTGAATCTGAGAGAGCTTAAGCGCTTTGAGTGCTATGGGAGAAAAGCGCTATAGAAATGTTATTGTTATTATTTTCTCTGGGTTGCGGTGTATTTAATTGGAGCTCTTGCTAGGTACTGTGGATGTAGTTTTGGGGTGAGATCTTGCCACTTCTGGCAGAGTACCTGGTATTCGTGTGCAACAAGGCCTTTGTAATGGAGTGAATCAGGGTGGTTAAAGTGGAATATAACCCTGCATTTCAACTTTGCTCTAAAATATTATTTACAGCATATTATATGCAAAAAGCATTTTTTTTTTTTACTAGACCAGCATTGGAAGGGTTAAACACAGAGGTTTCAAGTTCCTTGGAGAGATATGCAGAAGTTCAGATTGTTACATTCTATTTAGTTAAATGTATCTATTGAGAAATGTTACACACTCTTTGGCTGTCCTCCAGCTCCTTCTCAGTCAGAGAGAGCGAGTCACATTCAACACTTAGATACATTTATGTAAACAAAATGAATCTATGTCAGCTTCGGATGCATCTGTAGAAATCTCCAGGAACTTTAAAGTTCTGTGTAACCCTTCCAATGCTGGTCTAGTAAAAAAAAATGCTTTTTGCATATAATATACTGTAAATTATGTTTTAGAGCAAAGTTTAAATGCAGAGTTATATTCCGCTTTAAGGCCTACACGCTAGATTGAAGTCGGACAATATTACCTTTCTCTGCCTATTATTCGGCGTGTGTATAGGCGCCCGATCAGCGATCTGCCAGGTAGATCAACCCAGCTGAGTGACGGCCAATAGCTTTGTTCTCCCCACTCACCCCGCCCACTGCATGTCATCACACTTGCCTCGCTCCTTAGGCCCTCCCCTCCCACCCCTGCATTGCAACAGAACATGTCATTAGCCTGCAGGCTAACTACACTTCTGTATAGCCTCTGCCTGATGGACTGGGTATGGGTACCTGTCGTGCTACATCCTTCTAGCATCTGTATGGGCCTTTACTCTGTAGGTTAGTCCAGCAGGACAGCAGCCTCTTCCCCATCTCTCTCTCTCTATCCCCCTCTCTCCACCCCCCTCTCACTGCAGAATGGTTTGTCTTTCAGGGCATGGAGGGAGGAGTTGGGCTCCCGGTAGCGGTGCAGTGTGTGGCGCTGCAGTGGCAGGAAGAGCAATGCCTCCGCCTGATGAAGGAAGTGGAGAACGTCACCCGTGGGAATCTCAAGAAGTGACAGCCACCGCGCTCCATGGCTGCAGCAACACTAAAGAGCAATATATGAACACATTTTATACCAGTTTGGAGGGGGGTTAGCAGTGGCATTTTAACATCACTAGAGAAAACTTTCTAACCTTTAAGAAAACCTGTGCAATCTTCTGGAATGAATACTACACACTGTCTTCAATGATATTAAATTCCTATTACTATTCCTATTACTCAAACTGTTTTGTTGAAATCCAAACATACCAAGCAACTCCATCTCTGTACTCTATGGCAAGCTTCTCTTAAAGTCACAAGGCCCCACATCTCCGCCCACAATCGCAGTGATTCCTCCAGATGAGAACTATGTTGTCACACTTGCAAATTTCAGTGACCTCCTCCCCTTCCATCACCACCCACAATGATCTTCTCCAACCCCTTCTAAACATACTGACCAATCTCCGTCATCACCCCCGTCCTCTGTTCTGTCACTAGAGATGGCCCGAACAGTTTGCCGGGCAACGTGGGCTGTTCGCCATTCGCGTTTAACGGGCAGCAGGGTGGCGTAGTGGTTAGCGCTCCCACCTTGCAGCGCTGGGTCGCCGGTTCGAATCCCAGCCAGGTCAACATCTGCGAGGAGTTTGTATGTTCTCCCCGTGTCTGTGTGGGTTTCCTCCGGACACTCTGGTTTCCTCCCACATCCAAACAACATACAGATAAGTTAATTGGCTTCCCTCTAAATTGGCCCTAGAAAATGATACATACACTACACAACACATGCATAGACGTATGACTATGGTAGGGGCTAGATTCTGAGCAGGAGGCATGGTCTTTAAAAGTAGGTGAGGCTGTTTATTTCCTATTACAGTGCCACTCATTTTATTGTCTCCTTCTCCTAGTGATTTTATTAATGTGCTCCATAGTGTAAAACCCTTAAAAAAGTTTAATATGCGCAAGTACAGTTCTACTTACAAAATAGAAGATAAAATGTCACATGTAGACAGCCAGTAGACACATCTCTCCCTCCTATTGTGTGGGCACCGCCAGGCTGTGGCCAGCAACAAACTGTGGACAAACTTAAAGGGAACCTAAACTGAGAGGGCGATGGATGTTTCCTTTTAAACAATACCAGTTGCTGGTCTGTCCTGCTGATTTCTCTGGCTGCAATAGTGGCTGAACCACACACATCTGAGCCCTCTCAGTTTAGGTTCCCCTTCAGTTTAGTGTAGCACTTCACAATAACAGATACGGCAATAATATTGTAGAAAAGTGACACAAGAGTGGGTTGCAATACTCGCAATAATGGTATGAAGTCAGGAAAGCCCCATCCATCCTCTTTAGGATCTTGGCATCCGGAGGGTCGCACTCTACAAAATACTGTTGCAGCATGTTCACGGAACAAGAAGGATGGTCCAAAATAAAAATAGAAAAGATTTCTTATCTCAAAGGAAGAAAATACCTTGCTTGATGTAAATACCTTGCTTTTATTGAACACTAAGGGCTCGATTCACAAAGTGGTGATAACCCAGTTAAAGACTTTAGGCGTGATAACCATTTTTATCATGCCTAAACTCAGTTTCGGCATGATAAGTTTAGGCATGCTAAGTTTAGATAAGTTTAGATCGCACGCAAAGTCCCGCACGCAAAGCAGCGCCATTAAACTCTATGCAAAGTGCACCAGACTTTGCTAGCGCAAAACTTTTGATCAGCTGTGCACTGCGGTGCTAGCCCAGTTGCTACTTAAACTTATCACACCTAAAAACGTATCACACCTAAACTTATCACACCTAAACTTATCATGCCTAAACAGAGTTTAGGCGTGATAAAGGGCTTTTCACCACGGTGCTAACTGTTAGCACCGCTTTGTGAATCAGGCCCTAAGAGCCAAAAAGCGGTAGCGTAATCGCAAACGCTTAGCACTTTTTGAAGTGAGTTTTCTAGGCATATGCCTAGTAATTTTTGGAGCGTTTTAGTGTGGCGTTTTTTATTTTTTGTTACAGTAGAGCTGCCTTTAACTGAACAGCTTCTGTAACGAAAACGCTTGGAAAATGGCTCTGATCTAGCGCTTTTCAGAGCGGTTTTTCACTTTCCTATACTTAACATTGAGGCTGAATTGCCTCAGAAATCAGCAAAAATGCTGCAGGACCCGCGTTTGCATTTGGGAAAAAAGCTCATGGCTCTGGTGTGCTCCATCCCATTCAAATACATTAGGCAAGCGCTTTTCAAAGCACAGGCGTTTTTAAAAGCGCTCAGAAGTGCTCTTGTTGTGCACCAGCCCTGACACAGCATGTTTCATGGATCTCTGCTTGTTTCTTCAGATGATTATACAGTATCTGAAATAAATGCTTGACACCTTTAGCTACAGGCGCTCCCAGCCCCAGGTCTCAAGCATTTGTTTCAGACACCGTGTATTGATCTGATCTGGATATCTTCCTTTGAGATAAGCAATCTTTTCTATTTGTATTTTTTATTATACGTATCCTTTTTTTTGGAGGGGGTGCCTTTTCCCTCCCAGAACATTATTGATATTCTATTGGTATCACCTATTGCCCAAATTATTAAAGAGACACTGAAGCGAAAAAAAAAAATATGATATAGGGAATTGGTTGTGTACTATGAATAATTACTAGAAGATTAGCAGCAAAGAAAATATTCTCATACTTTTATTTTCAGGTATATAGTGTTTTTTCTAACATTGCATCATTCTATAATATGTGCACATTACACAACACTCAGCATTCAAAATGAGTCTTTCAGAGCAGTCTGTGAAGTAATGACCTCTCCTCTAGCAGAGGAAAAGTAAATAGTCCAGGAACAGTTGAGATAATAAAAGTCAGATAACAGCCCTCTCCATGACTAACTTAGTGGGAGAGCTTAAAGGGGAACTGAAGAGAGAGGTATATGAAGGCTGTCATGTTTATTTCCTTTTAGACAATACCAGTTGCCTGGCAGCCCTGCCGATCCCCTGCCTCTAATACTAATAGCCATAGACCCTGAACAAGCATGCAGCAGATCAGGTGTTTCAGTGGTTCAGACTTATAAGTCTGATCTGACAAGACTAGCTGCATGCTTGTTTCTGGTTTTAATCAGATATTACTGCAGAGAAATAGACCAGCAGGGCTGCCAGGCAACTGGTATTGATTAAAAGGAAATAAACATGACAGCCTCCATAAACCTCTCTCTTCAGTTCCCCTTTAATGGCTTGTTTGCATAGAGATAACAACTGGAGTTTCTCAACTCTTCCTGTACTGGAAACAATTACAGTGACTGATGTATCTGATCTTAATGTTTTATTTCTTAGCTGTGCTACACATACAAATCATAATATCATAATTTTTTTTTCGCTTCAGTGTCTCTTTAAGTGCTTTTAATAAATGTGTGTATTGTTTTGTCGAGGTTACCAAACACACAATTGGAGAACCTCACTCCCAAACAGTTCTCTGCTGCTTTATAAAGCCTGTAAAAAAATTGTTTTTAATTATTTTAATTATTGTAGTATCCCATGCAGTTTAGTTAGGAGGGGGGCAGATGAGAGGGAATATCCTGCACGCTGGTGCCCCCTGCTGGTCATATAGCCATTGTCTATATGCAACTGAAGCCCTCTCCTACTAATTGGCTGACTTGCTCAGCTTTTGCTTGATTATCACTGCAAGCTAGGTGTATTATGTGTGCACTTCTCATTGGCTTATAAGCAGCCTGCAGGCTTTATAAAGCAGCAGAGAACTGTTTGGGAGTGAGGTTCTCCAATTGTGTGTTTGGTAAGTTTTAGAGCAGTAGGAGACAGGCCTTGGATGTGGCAGCTCCAAGGTCTTGGCTGCGCTCACATATGGTGTCAGATGCTGGTTCTGGGGCCCCGGGCAGTGAGAGTTCCCGGGGCCCCAGGCTGGCTCATGCACCATTGTTTTTAATTATTGTTTTGTCGAGGTGGTTGAAGGTCTATTGCTTGAATTGTGCCGCTTCTCTGTTTACCTGATGAGAATACACAGGTGTACTTGGAGATTGGATTGCGGTGTGATTAGTACTGTGTGGCAAAGTGGAAGTCACTTATTTTTGTGAGCTGCAATTTACATATCGCTGAGGACAAATGCCACTTATTTCATTTTAGTAAAAATAAATTACATTTTTCAGTTGGCAGTTTTGCATCGATCAATACATTTTATTTTGGAAATTGCCATTGGACCTGTGGCCAGCACCAGTAAACACAGAGATTTAATGTATGTGTTAAAAAAATATATTTTTTCCACTTTAATTTACAGAATAAATAAAACGTATTTAGTGAACACTTTTGCTGACTTGTTTGTTATTAAATGGGATCTCTTGCTGAAATGACTACCTCACAGTACACCCAGAAAGCTAATGCTACATATTGCACACAACTTAAAGGGGAACTGAAGTAAGAGGTATACGGAGGCTGCCATATTTATTTCCTTTTAATCAATACCAGTTGCCTGGCAGCCCTGCTGGTCTATTTCTCTGCAGTAGTATCTGAATAACACCAGAAACAAGCATGCAGCTAGTCTTGTCAGATCTGACTTTAAAGTCTGAAACACCTGATCTGCTGCATGCTTGTTCAGGGGCTATGGCTAATAGTATTAGAGGCAGAGGATCAGCAGGGCTGCCAGGCAACTGGTATTGCCTAAAAGGAAATACACATTGCAGCCTCCATATACCTCTCTCTTCAGTTCCCCTTTAAAGGCAATCTTAAGTGAGAGGGATGTGGTGGTAGATATGGAGGCTGATGTTTTTATTATTTAATTTTAAATCATACCAGTGGCTGTCCTGCTGATCCTCTGCCTCTAATATTTTTAGCCAAAATCTGACAAGATAAGCAACATGCTTGTTTCTGGTGTGTGATTCAGACACTACTGCAGCCAAAGAGATCAGCAGGACTGCCATGCAACTGGGATTGTTTAAAAGGAAATCAATATACCAGCCAACGTATATCTCTCTCTTCAGGTTCCCTATAAAGCAAAGTTGAGAAATTCACTCCAGGTATGATACTTAAGTAAAGGGAAGGCCCTGGATAGTATAGAGCCTTTCCATTCCTCCATGCGACCTGTCATGCCTCTGCTATCAGTGGAGTAGTTCTATTGAGCTTATGTAGTGGATGAGGTACACCTTATGGAAAAAACAGAGACACAGCGAGCCTGGATGGTATAGTACGTTTGGAAATGGTCCAGGGCAAAAAAACACAATTAAGGCCTCGTTCCTACCATCTCGGCAGAGCATGTAATGTGCGGCACGCAAGAACCGTAGAAGTACATAGACAGCACTTCTGCCGTTCCCATCATGTGTGCTGCACTATCGCATTGCTGCATGCATTTTTTAGGGAATCGTAGCGCTGACTCATTCACTATGCAGCGCCGCAGATGGCGTGCGTTCATACGCCTTGCGTTCCAATCACACGCCCATCTGCGTTAATTGATGTGAATGAGGCTACATACACACTTGAGATAAGTCTTTGGAAAAGGCAAGATCACAGACCAATTTTACCCCATTCCATGTAGTATGAGAGCCATACTCTACACAGTCTATTCTATGGAGCTGAACTCCCCATCAGACAGAAATCTTTGCAAGATGCTGCACACACAGATGCTGTACACATTCAAAAGATCAGTATCTGCAACAGATCTGTTGCTGTAAAAGATCTGTTCCTGCAAATAGCTTCCAAAATTGCTTGCAAAACGCAATCACAAATCGTTAGCGATTGCAATAGCGATTTGCGCTTTCTAGTGGGGTCCAGGCCTCACAATTATTTTTTGTGTAGTGATGCTCTTGACGCATCATAACACAAAAATATCAATCATATGACCCTGCGGCAGAGTGCACAGACAGGGTCATATATGCATAGCACTGCCCCCCGTTCAGTGACGGTCCTTCCTGCTGGGCAGGTAGTACTTTCCTGGTATTCATTGCGCCGCATCATGCTTCGTTGTTCAAGCATCGCCCATAGACTTGCATTACCTGAAGTTCCATGCATTAAGTTCGGTGCTTGTGGTAACGTGCTGCAGCCCTTGCGTCAGATTGAATACCTCCAGCGCAATGCGACGGACTGCAATAAGTATGAAAGTCTCCATAAACTTCCATTGCTTTTGCAGCCCCTTGCGGTAAAATAAGGTAACACAATATCAGGCCTGAGATTTGAAGATTGAGCCCTATTATAACATATAATCTGTAAAGCAGTTCTATTGTATGCAAATTGTGGTTTACACTGTTCTCTTTTCTTACTACAACAATGGCTTCCAGCCTGGCCGAGGTGCCCTTCGGCCACCACTGCCGCCCAGCCGGTGTGGCCCCGGGCCCCGCGGGGATGCCCCCCGGCCACCACTGCCGCCCAGCTGGGGTGGCCCCGGGCCCCGCGTCCTCCACTGCTGCCCAGCATCAGTGCCCCCCTGGCACCACAGGGCCCCACTGTGTCTGCGCCCTCAGTACCCAGCCGTGCGGACTTGTAATTAGAAGCGCTACTCCTCGGGCAACCCGGTTCGAGTGAACTCTGCTGTCCGCCTCCATCAGGATGCCCCGCTGCTTCTGCTTTCTCTCTACTTCCGTGGACAATCGGGTGCACCTGTCTTGTTGGGAGCGTGTCGCTGTGTAGCGTCCAGTGCCGAAAATGGCAGTGCTCATATCAGCTCTCAGGCTGTATTCCTGTCCCACTCTTTTTTTGTTCCTGCCATCAGTGTATGTAATTGCTATGCTTGTTTTACGTTAACTGTACATGTATGCTGTAATGCTTTGTTTTTGCTTTTTATTCTTGTTCTGCTTTTATTGTTTATACGTATGTACCATGCTTAACTGTATACGATGCTCTGCTTCACTGTACGCACAAGCTGTTAATGTTGTCCTATGTATGCTTGTCCCATGTCTACGTATGTACCATGCTTAACCGTATGCTATTTTCTTGTCTTTTTTCTTTTCATCAACAACCCTGTATGCGCCAAAACCAATTCCGGGTACAACCCACCGTTGTACTTGGCGAAATAAATTCTGATTCTGATTCTAAATTCTGATTCTGATTCTGAAATCTCAGTCTACTTTTGAATATTTTTGGGGGAAGGGCAAATGACTGCGCCATGTTAATAAGTGTTGAGGACTAGGTAAAAGAAGAAATTCTAGCCCTACGGAACAGTCAGTGTCATAAGTGAAGCGCATTTCACTGCCTATCAACAGTCCGTGGAAAAGAGTCCTTACAACATGCATTCAGAGTAGGAGGCAAAGCAAGAGGAGAGAAAGCGAGGTGAAGAGGTCATCATTGGGGAAAAGCAGCTTGTTGTGCTGTGTGAGGAGTCTGAAAGTGAGGCCTCTTTTCCATGGACTGTTGATAGGCAGTGAAATGCCTCTCAAACTCTCACAACTGCTTGCTGCTGCCTGGTAACTGCTCACTGCTGCCTGATAACTTCAAAGGTATATATATTGTAATGGGTAAGCGCTCAAATTCAGTCTCTGCTGCAGATAAACTTGATAGCTCTGCATTTCATCTTAATATTGAAGGCATGCACCAGGGTCGACAATGTCTCTCCCCCAATGTGCCTGATAACTGCTCACTGCAGTCTGGCAACTGCTTGCTGAGCACACAGTTCAAGAGTCCGTGGAAAAGAGGCCTGAGGGGGGAGGCAAGAGAGCAGCAGTGTTTCATTTGACTTGCACAGCAGAAAGGAGGAGATAGCACTGCTGTCCTGAATGAGGAGGAATGGAGGATGGCCGACTGGCTGAGGGTGAGCAGTTTATCATAGACCTGCAGTTAACCAGCGTGTTTTTGTGTTGAGCTGCAGCATGTCATGTCTCAGTTTGTTGCATATGCAAGAATATGTAGGTCCAGTATTCAGACACTCTCCTGGTCTGCAGCTCTTATTCCAGGTTAGTGATCGTTAAAATAAACTAGTCAGAAAGTCAGAATTACTGCCATGTGACTATTTTGTTTGGAAGGAAGTTAGCTTAGCAATGGCTATTCTCATGGTTCTCCCATGATAGCTGTAATTCATCTCCCAACCTTGTATTGCACAAACAGCTTAGTGCTACAGGAGCAGAATG
Source organism: Hyperolius riggenbachi (assembly GCF_040937935.1). NCBI lineage: Eukaryota > Metazoa > Chordata > Amphibia > Anura > Hyperoliidae > Hyperolius > Hyperolius riggenbachi. The sequence continues at coordinate 80,397,629 of NC_090651.1, forward strand.
CAGAGATCGATTTCCATGGGGTGTGAGACTTAACAGGATTAGTCCCTTTCACATGGCAAGTTTACCTTCTTAAACCAGAGAGTATTTATAGTTTACCTCTTCCAACACAGCTCCAAAAGAAATAAGGCAGTTAGCAGATAGGCAGTTAACCATTTATGCCGCCTGGACGTGATCCTCAGCATTCTGCTGCAGAACTGGCCAATGTCTATAAAAAAATCTTCTCAACTTGTCTATACTGAGAACTAAAGGTTGAGGTGAACGAAATTTCAGGAGGTTCATTGATATCATCTCTCTTCCCCCTAATCAATCTCCCTCGTTGCATTTTTGCCACCTCCTCCTCTAGTAGTTCATCCATCACTCTGGGGCTATACCCCTTTTCCACACAACGTTGTGTCAGCACCGACGCCTGAGCATGGTAATCAGTTACCTTGGTACAGTTTCTTCTTATTCTTTGGAACTGACCCTTTGGCACTGCTCTTATCCAAGAAGGGTGATGGCAACTTATTGTTGGTATAAAACCGTTACGGTCGGTCTTCTTAAAGAAGCACCGAGTAAAAAGACGTCCATCTTGTGAGATCCAAAAAATCCACATTAACATAGCTACGGTGGCTTGCAAAAGTAGAAGTAGAAGTTTTCCACATTTTGTCATATTACTGCCACAAACATGAATCAATTTTATTGGAATTTCACATGAAAGACCAACACAAAGCGGTGTACACATGAGAAGTGGAACGAAAATCATACATGATTCCAAACATTTTTTACAAATAAATAACTGCAAAGTAGTGCGTGCATAATTATTCGGCCCCCTTTGATCTGAGTGCAGTCAGTTGCCTATAGACATTGCCTGATGAGTGCTAATGACTAAATAGAGTGCACCTGTGTGTAATCTAATGTCAGTACAAATACAGCTTCTCTGTGAGGGCCTCAGAGGTTGTCTAAGAGAATATTGGGAGCAACAACACCGTGAAGTCCAAAGAACACACAAGACAGGTCAGGGATCAAGTTATTGAGAAATTTAAAGCAGACTAATGCTTCATACACACTTGAGATAAAAGTCTTTGGAAAAGGCAAGATCACAGACCAATCTTACCACCCTTCATGTAGTATGAGAGCCATACTCTACACAGTCTATTCTATGGAGCTGCACTCCCCATCAGATAAAATCTTTGCAAGATGCTGCACACAAAGATGCCCGTACACACTCAAAAGATCAGTATCTGCAAAAGATCTGTTCCTGCAAAATATCCATTCCTGCAAAATGCATTCATAGTCTATGAGATCTGCAGATCATCATACACACTTGGTTTAACAGACTGCAGATCATCTGCGGATCAGATCCACCAGGATGGATTTTCAGATCTGCAGATGATTGCCAGATATGCAGATGAAGTCTGTTAAACCAAGTGTGTATGAGGATCTGCAGATCTCATAGACTATGAATGCATTTTGCAGGAATGGATATTTTGCAGGAACAGATCTTTTGCAGATAATGATCTTTTGAGTGTGTACGGGCATCTTTGTGTGCAGCATCTTGCAAAGATTTTATCTGATGGGGAGTGCAGCTCCATAGAATAGACTGTGTAGAGTATGGCTCTCATACTACATGAAGGGTGGTAAGATTGGTCTGTGATCTTGCCTTTTCCAAAGACTTTTATCTCAAGTGTGTATGAAGCAATAGGCTACAAAAAGATTACCAAAGCCTTGGAGCACTGTTCAAGCGATCATTCAGAAATGGAAGGAATATGGCACAACTGTAAACCTACCATGACAAGGCCATCCACCTAAACTCACAGGCCGAACAAGAAGAGCGCTGATCAGAAATGCAGTCAAGAGGCCCATGGTGACTCTGGATGAGCTACAGAGATCTACAGCTCAGGTGGGAGACTCTGTCCATAGGACAACTATTAGTCATGCACTGTACAAAGTTGGCCTTTATGGAAGAGTGGCAAGAAGAAAGGCATTGCTAACAGAAAGCATAAGAAGTCCAGTTTGCAGTTTGCCACAAGCCATGTGTGGGACACAGCAACCATGTGGAAAAAGGTGCTCTGGTCAGATGAGACCAAAATGGAACTTTTTGGCCAAAATGCAAAACGCTATGTGTGGCGGAAAACTAACACTGCACATCACTCTGAACACACCATCCCCACTGTCAAATATGGTGGTGGCAGCATCATGCTCGGGGGGTGCATCTTTTCAGCAGGGACAGGGAAGCTGGTCAGAGTTGACGGGAAGATGGATGGAGCCAAATACAGGGCAAACTTGGAAGAAAACCTCTTAGAGACTGCAAAAGACTTGAGACTGGGGTGGAGGTTCAACTTCCAGCAGGACAATGACCCTAAACATAAAGCCAGGGCAACAATGGAATGGTTTAAAACAAAACATATCTATGTGTTAGAATGGCCCAGTCAAAGTCCAGATCTAAATCCAATCAAGAATCTGTGGCAAGATCTGAAAACTGCTGTTCACAAACGCTGTCCATCTAATCTGACTGAGCTGGAGCTGTTTTGCAAAGAAGAATGGGCAAGGATTTCAGTCTCTAGATGTGCAAAGCTGGTAGAGACATACCCTAAAAGAGTGGCAGCTGTAATTGCAGCAAAAGGTGGTTCTACAAAGTATTGACTCAGGGGGCCGAATAATTACGCACTTCCCACTTTGCAGTTATTTATTTGTAAAAAATGTTTGGAATGATGTATGATTTTCGATCCACTTCTCACATGTACACCACTTTGTATTGGTCTTTCACGTGAAATTCCAATAAAATTGATGCAGGTTTGTGGCAGTAATGTGACAAAATGTGGAAAACTTCAAGGGGGCCGAATACTTTTGCAACCCACTGTAAAAACAGCCTCCAACTTGATATTAGGATATAAGGAGTTAATCCCTTCCAGGAAACCAATCCATTCCTGAAATGGACTCCTCCAAATGATAAACAAGTCATCAATGAATCTACGCCATTCCATCACCCCCTCTGGGCAAATCTGTATGGCCTTCTCCTCCCATTTTGACATATATATGTTTGCCAGGGTCGGAGCAAAAGGAGCCCCCATAGCACAGCCTTTAATCTGTGCAAAAAAATCCCCCTGATGCCAAAAATAATTCCTAGATAGGGCAAATTTCAGAAAATTCATTAGAAACTCTATTTGTTTTGTTGGCAAAGTTCCATCTCTTCTTAGGGCTCTCTCAACCGCACCCCCCCCCCTCTGGCGGTCGATGTTGGTGTACAGCGATGCCACATCTGCTGTCACCAGCAGTGCCGCATCACCCACTTCCATCCCCTCTAATACCTGCAAGGTGTGAGCTGTATCCTTAGGACCCTCGGTAAGGTACCCACCCGTGCCGCACTCCAGGGGGTAGTGCCACCACCTTATTAGGACAGTATCAGATTCCCCCTTTGTGGGTGCACTCACCGGAAGCGCGTCTTGAGTAATTGCATATCACAAATATACTTCTTGCCAGCCAAGGAGCATCAGCCGTATGTAAAATAGAGATAGCCCGAACGGTCCGGCGGTGAACGGTTCCCGGCGAACGTCTGGGGTTCGCGATCGTGGAGAACCGCAAACTTTCCTGGAAGTTCGGTTCGCCCCCATAATGCACCATTAGGGTCAACTTTGACCCTCTACATCACAGTCAGCAGACACATTGTAGCCAATCAGGCTACACTCCCCCCTGGAGCCATTCCCCCTTATAAAAGGCAGGCATCACTGGCCATTTTACTCACTCGTGTGCCTGCAGTAAATAGAGAAGGGACAGCTGCTGTTGCCGCTGCTGCAGACTCTCATAGGGAAAGATTAGTTAGGCTCTTATAGGCTTCTTAGCTTGCTTCTTCCTGATTCTTATTGCTAAAAAAGCACCCCTCAACAGCTCTTTTGAGAGCTAATGTTGTTCTTGTGATCTATTTTTTTTTGTGTGTGTGGCCCACTTGCATTATATACAGCCCTGTCAGTCAGTCGCAGCTGGCGTTTGGCACCTTAATTCCTACTGTGCCACTGCAAGGCCCAGCACATTCAGGGACTACCTGTGTCTGTGACAGGCAGCTGCACATTTGTAATCCCAATCACTGCACCTGTTCACTGTTCAGTGCACCTACCTACCTATACCTACGTGAGGGCACGCATTGTTAATACCACCAGTCATTGCACCTGTTCAGGGTACCTGTGTGTGTGTGACAGGCAGCTGCACATTTGTAATACCAGTCACTGCAACCTGTTCACTGCACCTGTGTAACCGCACATTGTTGTACCAGCAGTCACTGCATACCTATTCACTGCACATGTGTAACTGTACATTGTATTAGTCAAGTCAGTGCATACCTTTCACTTCATCCCCCACCAATATGGACAAAACAAAAGGCAGAGCCAGAGGCAGGCCATCTGGCAGGTCTGTTCGAGTTTGCGCTGTTGTGATTTCGTGCGGCCCTCGACCAAAGTACAGTGTTCAGAAGAAGGCATGTGCCATCAACCCCCAATATTGTCAGGACATAGTTGACTATTTAACACAGAACACCTCATCATTCTCAGCTTCCGCACGGAAGCGTGACATATCTTCCTCCTCCTGCTCGGATTCTGGCACCCCACTTAACACTCAGTCGGCCGCCATCACCAAAGTGCCATCACCCTAGGGCTCAGCGGTGTGGACATTTTGTGTTTGTGCATTTTTAGTGCATTTTCCATGTGTTTGTGTTTTGCGTTTTTGTTCTGCACATATATAAATCGCATATGCGTTTTGCATTTTTTTAATGCATTTTATGCAAATCACTAGAAAGACAACAGGAAGTGGAAACACCTCATCAAACTTGTTTCTTAAAAAAAAAAAAGCATAAAAACGCATAAAAAACGCACTAAAATGCAATACCTCTGCGTCACTATTGTCTTTCATTATGTGCCTTTTAGGCCCAGTGCACACCAAAAACCTCTAGCAGATCTGCAAAATGCTAGAGGTTTTTGAAGCAGATTTCAGAGCGATTCTAGGCATGTTTAGGGCCCATTCACACTTGTGTTTTCAAAAATATTGCCGGCGAACACCGCGGCGATTTTGCTGCAATCGTTAGTGCTATAGAAGCGTTTAGCGCTTCTATAGCACTGAAACACGATCGCTAGGAAATCGCCTGAAAATGGTGCAGGCGACGTGTTTGCATTTTGCAGTTTTGGGCGCTTTTGGACGTTTTGCGGCGATTAGGGTTTCATTACACTAGCACTTTTAAAAAGCGCTAGCGTTTGAGCGTTTTGTCAAAATCGCTGAAAAACGATCTAGCGTGAATGGGGCCTTAGGCCCAGTGCACACTGAGCGGTTTTAGCAGCGGTCCGCCAGCCGCATCCGCCAGTGAAAGTGATGGGCTAATGTATTTCAATGGGATGGTGCAAACCAGCAGTTTGAGTTTTTTTCCAAACCGCAAACGTGCCTCCTGCTGCACATTTGCGGTTTTCAGAAGCGTTTTGTCCTCAATGTAAAGTATAGGAAAAATGCAAACCGCTGTGGAAAACGCTACATCAGAGCGGTTTTCCAGGCGTTTTTGTTACAGAAGCTGTTCAGTAACAGCTTTTACTGTAACAGTATTTGTAATCTGCTACACAAAAAACGCTCCCAAAAATGCTAGGTATGTTTAGAAAACGTCTCTAAACAGCAGCAAGCAGTTGAGAGGCATTTCGCTGCCTATCAACTGTGGAAAAGAGGACTAAAGGCCAGTGCACACCAAAAAGCGCTTGCGTAATCGCAAATGCTCAGTGCTTTTTGAAGTGATTTTTCTAGGCGATTCTAGGCATGTGCCTAGCGATTTTCTAATAATGCCTAGCGATTCTTGGAGCGTTTTTGTGTAGTGTTGTTTTTATTATTTGTTACAGTAGAGCTGTTACTGAACAGCTTCTGTAACAAAAACGCTTGGAAAATCGCTCTGATTTCGCTTTTCAGAGCGATTTTCCACTTTCCTATACTTAACATTGAGGCTGAATTGCATCAGAAATGAACAAAAATACTGCAGAACCCGCGTTTGTGTTTTGGAGAAAATCACATCTCTCTGGTGTGATCCATCCCATTCAAATACATTAGCCAAGTGCTTTTCAAAGCGCTGGCGTTTTTAAAAGTGCTCAGAAGCGCTCTTGGTGTGCACCAGCCCTAAGTCTCACTTTGGCTAGGTGCACACTTAGCAGAAACGCTACGTTTTTGCAGCTAATGGAAGTCTATGGGCCACAGGAAAAAATGCACACAAAAAACGCATATGCGTTTTGTATGTGTGCGTTTTTAAAAACGCTGGTTTTGTTGCATAGTATGCAAAAACGCACATAATGAAAGTCAATGGGAATGCAATGGTATGCGTTTTTCATGTGTTTTTAGATGCGTTTTTTTTATTGTTTTGTGATGTATTTCCGCTTCCTGACGTCTTAGTGATTAGCATAAAGCGCAATTGAAAAACGCAAACAGAACGCATATGGGTTTTGTATATGTGAAACACAAACGCATAAAAACGCACGCAAAACGCTTGAAAAATGCATCTGCAGAAAAAAACGCTAACGCAAATGCAGCAAAAACGCACGCACACAAAAAAATGCACATGATAGAAAACACGACCTGTCACGCTCTGTTATGTGTGAACCCAGCCTTTGGGTCTGGAGCTGACCAGAAGCAGAGAGGGTGGGAGCTTCTGGTCATTCTTTGTAGGGATGAGCAATGAGATGCAAATCATTTTGAGGTGTGGCCGGGTGCACACATGGCAGAAACGCTTGCGGAGTGTAAAACAATGCATTTTATGCAGCAATGGAAGTCTATGGGCCGCAGGAAAAAAACGCATATGCGTTTTCTATGTGTATTTACAGTAAGCATTCTGCAGACGCTTGCAGTGTTGCATAATATGCAGGCTGGCTGCCAAAACGCACATAATGATACTCTCTGGTAATGCATATGCGTTGCGTTTTTCATGCGTTTTCTGCAGCGTTTTTAATTAAAAAGTAAAGACTGATGTGTTTCCACTTCCTGTTTTCTTCCTAATGATTTGCATATACTTAATTTAAAAAAAAGCATATGCGTTCTCTATTAGTGAACCGCAAACGCGTACAAATGCACGCAATACGCATGAAAAGCGCATCTGCGTTAAAAAATGCAAGACGCAAGCGCACCAAAAACTCATTACCTTAGCACAAACACACCTGCGGAAAATGCCAGAAAAAAAACGCTATGCTATATGTGGATACTTTTCCGTTAGCCGGGCACATCCACTAGGTGGCGATAATTACTATTCCCCCTCCAGGCCGCCATGGATAGTAGGGAAAGATGTAATTCTGGTGGAGTTTTATCGCCACCTTGTGGATGTGCCCGGCTAACGGAAAAGTACCGTATATGTGAACCTAGCCTCATGCAGGAATATGCAAATACTGTATGCAAATTTATGCAACTTGAAAGCAATTTTTTTTAACAATGAAAATTGAAAGCAAATTTTACCTGAACAGATTTTGATTACCGGTAGTTCATTTTTAAACTGCATACATTTGCATACAAAATTTGCGTAATACTGCATCAACTCAAAATTATTTGCATGTTTTTGGCCATCTCTAGTCCTGTCTTGGGTGGAATTGCACTCCGGGTATTACCTGCACCAGTCAGCTTCACAGATGACCCATAAAAGATGTGATCACTTCCTGGTTAGTAGTGAGTGTGTGAGCTGCATGGCTGCTAGTAAGAAACTGGCAAAAAGTTGTTTTGAAAAACTAAGGACTGTGCTGTGCAAAGGTGGCTTCATTTTAGTCTGGACTTTGGATTATAAGTGCTGACTGCTGTCACGCAGCGTATTAAGGTTTGCTTTGCTGTGAACTTGTTTGCACTGTTTCTGGTCACTTTGCTGTGGAATAAGGCCTTGTTCACATCTAAAATCAAAATTGCAAATGCAAGCATTTTGTGTTTCTGAGCGCTTCTTCTTGTGCCTCCTGGCGCTTGCCTGCATGCTGCGTTTTTCTTAAAGCGCTTTTCTGAAGTGCTTTTGCAGAGCGTTTTTTTCTTCTTTTTTTTTTTTTTTTTTTTTTTTTTTAAATTATCTTTCTATTTTTTTTTTCACAACCTGACGCAAGTCAGGAAGTCAACTCTTTGACCCGGAATACAATGGGCTCTATTCACAATAAGCAGCTCAGCAAAACAATTTTGGGAGGCTAATTACCTCATGTGGTATTTTACACTTTTTTTTTAGTTTTTTAGTTTTTTTTTAGTTTTTTTTTTTCTTCAAAATTCACAAAAGGTTTCTCCCATGAGGCAGAAGTTTGTTAATTTACCGAACAAACATGCTTCAATTCACTAAGGCCTCTTTTCCCGGAGCAGTGCTATTCAGCGCTGCTACCTTTGGGCGCCGCCATAGACTGTAATGGGAATCAGTCTATAGCGGCGCTCAGTGAGGAAGGTCGGCTCCGTCAGAAGACGGAGACGAAGTTGCTTAAAAAACACAATAATTCGGCCTCCAGCAATCGCTGGAAGCCGAATTATTTCATTCCCCCACTATCCATGGCGGCCTGGAGGGGGAATAGTAATTAAAACGCCCCGGACTTGTGCAGAAGCAGGACCAGACATATAACAGCTGGATCCTGCGCCCAAGTGTACCAGCGCCAAATTCACATGTATGCCTCTTTTCCATGTACTGTTGATAGGCAGTGAAATGCCTTTCAAACTCTCACAACTGCTCACTGCTGCCTGGTAACTGATAGCTGAGCACACAGCTCAACAGTCCGTGGAAAAAAGAGGCCTAAGGGCCTGTTTCCACTAGAGCGAAACGGCATGCGTTTTCTGCATGCAGATTTGCATAACCAAAAGAAATCAATGGGTCTGTTTCCACTTGTCAGAAATTCTGTGCAGTGGACCGTGCAGAAAAAATCTGCAAAGCAGAGCCATCAGAATTCGCACACCGCAAGGCTAGCGTGTGATTTGCCTGTAATGTATTTAATAGGAAATTTAGAGTTTTTGCTATGCAAACGTTCCATGCGAATTTGCGTACATTGTCGCTTAAAGGGAACCAGAGATGAAGAGTATTAAAAAAAAAATGAAAAAGCTTTTATACATACCTGGGGCTTCCTCTAGCGCCATAAGCCTGGATCGCTCCCATGCTGCCGTCCTCTGCTGGGGTCCCGTCACTTCAGGCGGACGCGGCCAATTGTACGCAAGAGCAGGGATTCCCTCAATATCCTTACGCATGCGCCTGCATAGTATGGAAAGCATCTAAGCCCCCTTTAAATGCAGGTATAGAGTTTGCCATAACGACTTCCTGTGGCAATGCATTCCACATCTTAATCACTCTTACTGTAAAGAACCCTTTCCTAAATAAATGGCTAAAACGGTTTTCCTCCATGCGCAGGTCATGTCCTCTAGTCCTTTGAGAAGGCCTAGGGACAAAAAGCTCATCCGCCAAGCTATTATATTGCCCTCTGATGTATTTATACATGTTAATTAGATCCCCTCTAAGGCATCTTTTCTCTAGACTAAATAAACCCAGTTTATCTAACCTATCTTGGTGAGTGAGACTTTCCATCCCACGTATCAATTTTGTTGCTTGTCTCTGCACCTGCTCTAAAACTGCAATATCTTTTTTGTAATGTGGTGTACTGAATTTCGTATTCCAGATGTGGCCTTACTAGAGAGTAAAACAGGGGCAATATGCTAGCATCTCGAGTTTTTTATTTCCCTTTTAATGCATCCCAAAATTTTGTTAGCTTTAGCTGCAGCGGCTTGGCATTGAGTACGATTATTTAACTTGTTGTCGATGAGTACTCCTAAGTCCTTCTCCAAGTTTGATGTCCCCATCTGTATCCCATTTATTTTGTATGGTGCTAGACCATTGGTATGACCAAAATGCATGACATTTTTCAACATTGAATTTCATCTGCCATGTATGTGCCCATATAGCCATCCTATCCAGATCCTGTTGCAATATGACACTATCTTCCTGAGAGTTGATGATTCTGCACAATTTTGTATCATCTGCAAAAATAGCAACATTGCTCACTACTGCATCTACTAGGTCATTAATAAATAAATTGAAGAGCACTGGACCCAGTACAGACCCCTGTGGGACCCCACTGCTAACAGTCTCCCGTTTTGAGTATAATCCATTGACCACTACTCTTTGTTTTCTGTCCATTAGCCAGTTCCCTATCCATGCACACAGACTCTTTCCCCAGTCCTTGCATCCTCAACTTTTGCACCAGACCTTTGTGTGGAACAGTGTCGAAGGCCTTTGCAAAGTCCAAGTATATCACATCTACAGCATTGCCAATATCCACATTAGCGTTCACTACCTCATAAAAGCTGAGCATGTTAGGCCACATACACACATCAGACCATAGTCTTTTGAAAATGAAAGATCACAGACAGGCCCGGCCCGCTCATGAGGCGGGGTGAAACTTTTGCCTCAGGCGGCAAATTTCCAGGGGCGGCACCCGCCCGTCCGTGGGTGCGGGGAGCCGGCCGGCAAGCTGGAGGGGTAGCTGGCAAGACGGGGGTATTGGGCCTAGCGGCGGGGAGGGGGGTCGGACCCCCCCCTCCCTCGCCTGGGTCCCCCGATCTGCGCTCCCTCTCCAGCCTTAAATCGAAGCAGCCGCTATTTGTAAGAGGCACGGGCGGGGAGGACTCACCTCTTACTCGAGTCCTCCCCGCCCGTGCCTACTAATAGCGGCTGCTTCGATTTAAGGCTGGAGGGGAGCGCAGATCGGGGGACGCAGGCGAGGGAGGGGAGGACTCGAGTCCTCCCCGCCGCTAGGCCCAATACCCCCGTCCTGCCAGCTACCCCTCCAGCTCGGCGGCCCCCCAGAGCGCCCCCCCCGGGGGGGGGGGGGGGGGCGGCGGGGGCGGCAATTTTATCAAAATTTGCCTCAGGCGGCAAAAAGTCTAGGGCCGGCCCTGATCACAGACCAATCTTACCACCTTTCATGTAGTATGAGAGCCATACCTTCACAGGCTTTTCTATGGAACTGAACTCCCCATCAGAAAAAAATCTTTGCAAGATGCTGCACACACAGATGCTGTACAGACACAAAACATCAGTATCTGCAAAAGATCTGTTCCTGCCAAAGATCCGTTCCTGCAAATTGCATGCATAGTCTATGAGATCTGCAGATCATCATACACACCTTGTTTAACTGACATTCATCTGCAGATCAGACAATCATCTGCAGATTTGAAAATCCATCCTGGTGGATCTGATCTGCAGATGAATGTCTGTTAAACAAGGTGTGTATGATGATCTGCAGATATCATAGACTATGAATGCATTTTGCAGGAACGGATCTTTTGCAGGAACGGATCTTTTGCAGGAACAGATCTTTTGCAGATACTGATCTTTTGAATGTCTACAGCATCTTTGTGTGCAGCCTCTTGCAAAGATTTTTGTCTGATGGAGAGTTCAGCTCCATAGAATAGACTGTGTAGGTATGGCTCTCATACTACATGGAAGGGGGTAAAATTGGTCTGTGATCTTTCATTTTCAAAAGACTATGGTCTGATGTGTGTATGAGCCTTAAGTCAAACAGGACCTGTCTTTAGTAAACCCAAGAAGTTTTGAATCAGGATGATACCATTTATTGGCTAACTTAGAGATGGATAAACAGTGAGCTTTCGACTTATAAAAAGCCTTCGTCGGACTGGTTCCTGTTTAGTAAACCCATGTTGATGCTGAAGAATAAGATTATTTTGTACTATGAAGTCATGTACAGTATCTCTTAGTAACCCCTCAATTAGTTTGCATACAACTGATGTTAAGCTTACAGGTCTAAAATTTCCTGGATCTTATTTTTTTTTTTTGTTTGCCCTTCTTAAATAATGGGAAAACGTGGGCTGTACGCCAAATTCACTGGGACTCTGCCAGTTGAAAGAGAGTCGCAAAAGATAAGATAAAGGGGTTTATCTATAACTGAACTTAATTCCCTTAGGACCGGAGGATGCATGCTATCCGGGCCAGGTGCCTTGTCTGTTTTTAATTTATTTAGTCTTGCCTTCACTTCTTCCTGCGTTAAGTATTTAATATTACAGTTGGAAGATTGAGACTCTTCTGCCTCTGTAATTTGCAACAGTGCTGTTTCCTTTGTGAAGACAGAAGCAAAGAAAGCATTTAATAACTCTGCCTTACCTTGGTCATCCACCATTGAGTTCCCACCCTCATCCTTTAGGAGTCCTATACAGTCAACCTTTCTTTTTTCAGAATTGATGTACTTGTAAAACTTTTTTGGATTAGATTTGATATATACCTAGCGATTTGATTTTCAGCTTCGATCTTTGCCAGCCTAATTTCTTTTTTACAATTTTTATTGCACTCCTTATAATTGCTTAGTGCAGCCTCGGTCCCCTCCTGTTTTAGGACCTTATAGGCATTCTTTTTCCTCTTCATTTTATCTCTAACCTTTCTATTCATCCATAGAGGCCTTTTTTTTTTTTTTTATTCCTAGACATTTTGTTTCCATATGGGATATACATACTACAATATTGATTGAGAATAAGTTTAAAAGCTTGCCATTTCCCTTCAGTGTTCTCCCCTTGTAGTACATTTTCCCAGTTCACCAAACTTAGTGCCTGCCTAAGATGATTGCACTTTGCTTTTCTAAAATTCATAGTTTTAGTGGTCCCGCTGCCCCGTGGCCTATCAGTCACCAGATCAAACGTTATCATGTTGTAATCACTATTTCCCAAATGTTCTTGAACCTGCACATTTGATACATTATCTGGTTTATTAGAAATGATCAGATCCAGTAACGCATTCCCCCTAGTTGGTTCCGTTACCATTTGAGTCAAGTAATTGTCCTGTAGTGCTGCCAGAAATCTGCTGCTTTTACCAGAATGGGTAGCCTCAATACCCCAGTCAATGTCTGGAAAGTTGAAGTTGCCCATAAATATGACCTCATTTTTACTTGCAGCTTTTTCAATCTGCTGTAGTAATCGCAGTTCTGCAGCTTCATTAATATGAGGTGGTCTGTAGCATACCCCAATATGCAATTGGCAACTTTTATTTCCACCATGAATATTTACCCAAACGGACTCCACATCTTCGCAATCTTCCTCCATCTCATCGTTGAGCACAGCTGATATTTAACTCTTTTAGGCAGAGAAAGAAAAAAAGGAACACAGCATAGTTATTTGTGTGCTAGGCACTTTACATACACATGTCTATCTCATCATGTCACATGTCACTTCGGGTATCCTTTAAATTCATCCCCTCTACCCTCCCTCATTTTTCCCTTCTCTAGTGGTCAGCTTCATACAGTAATATGCAGGTGTTGAATGAATATCCATAATTATTTACTATTAAATGGATGTTGAAGTATGTATCGATCCGCAGTGAATGAACTGTGCTGCTGTCCTTCTACCGAACCACATAAAATGGTTTTATACAGGACTCACATATAACAAAAAAATGCTTATTTAAATTGCATGCTGCTGCTGCTTTGTACTGATTGCTAAATTAAGTGTTGGGGTTACTGTAGCCTGAAAAAAAGCCCTTTGGCTGGACTTTGTGCTGTTTCAGAGACTGCCAATATATACAGTGGTGTCTGTGTATATTTAATGAGGAACTGTGTAGAATGTACTCTAGCTTATGTTCTTATCTTTATATTGATTACCGGACACTGGATCTTGTATCAAAGGGTAAAAAGGCGTTTATTTACATATGTACAAGTTACAGCATATAAAATGATTACATAATTGTGGGCTCAGTGTACAGTACTACTAGGAGCATTCTTATGCTAACCTTTCAACCCATACACGCCGCATTCGCTAGCTGTGCCCCAAAACAATTATCCTCTTATGTCCAGCAGTCCATGTCAGCATTGCGAGAGAGCCAGGGGCGTGGCAATAGGGGTTGCAGAGGTTGCGACCGCATCGGAGCTCTTGGGCCAAAGGGGCCCTCCCTCAACTACAGTATTAGCTCTTTATTAGTCCTGTGCTCATAATAATCACTTCTATAGATACTTTGAATAGTAGTGATCATTAACAAATTGTTCCCCATCCCCTTCTTGCACCTCTGACACTGTAGTTGCCATTGGCAGGTTTTGGTGCGCCGTATCAATTGTTATGTATAGTGTTTGGGGGGCCCCATTGTAAAACTTGCATCGGGGCCCACAGCTCCTTAGCTAGGCCACTGGCCTTCGCCCTTAGCAGTTTTGTTGGAAGGAGCTAGGTGGGGGCTGTAGTTAGTTCCAGTTGTGGCCGGCCGAGCCGTTGGACAAAACCAGACAAACAGGCTTCTGCAAGCTAGGAGTCCTCTGCTGAATCCTTCATAGCCGCTCGCTGGGGGCTGGGCATTGATCTCAGGAAACCCCCTGTCATAGGAATGTCTATCCACAGTCAGCACAGCCCTTAGACACACCAGATAAACAAGTTAAGTGACATCCTCCAACCTGGTGGTAGAAACTAGGGATGGGACGAATCCACAATTTCTTCGAATCCGAATCCGGATCCGAATCTAAAAAGGTTCTCGAATATCTCGAACCTTTCGAATCCCGAATCTAACGAATCCTGCACATAAGAATTGTGCGATCCATGCAATAGTTGCCCGCACTATAGGTAGCTAGGTAAAGGTGTCTTCAGTATAGCTAGCAAGGTATAGGGGCCTTCACTATAGGTTGCAAGGTATAGTGGCCTTCAGTATAGGCAGCAGGGTATAGTGGCCTTCATTATGGGCAGCCAGGTATAGTGGCCTTCAGTATAGGCAGCAGGGTATAGGGGTCTTCAGTATAGGCAGCAGGGTATAGGGGGCTTCAGTATAGGTAGCAGGGTATAGGGGCCTTCAGTATAGGCAGCAGGGTATAGGGGCCTTCAGTATAGGTAGCAGAGTATAGGGGGCTTCAGTATAGGTAGCAGGGTATAGGGGCCTTCAGTATAGGCAGCAGGGTATAGGGGCCTTCAGTATAGGTAGCAGAGTATAGGGGCCTTCAGTATATGTAGCAGGGTATAGGGGCCTTCAGTATAGGTAGCAGGGTATAGGGGCCTTCAGTATAGGCAGCAGGGTATAGGGGCCTTCAGTATAGGTAGCAGAGTATAGGGGCCTTCAGTATAGGTAGCAGGGTATAGGGGCCTTCAGTATAGGTAGCAGGGTATAGGGGCCTTCAGTATAGGTAGCAGGCTATGGGGGTGCTTCAGTATAGGTAACAGGCTATGGGGGGCTTCAGTATAGGTAGCAGGCTATGGGGGTGCTTCAGTATAGGTAACAGGCTATGGGGGATTCAGTATAGTTAGCAGGCTATGGGGGTGCTTCAGTATAGGTAACAGGCTATGGGGGGGGTTTCAGTATAGGTAGCAGGCTATGGGGGGCTTCAGTATAGGTAGCAGGCTATGGGGGGCATCAGTATAGTTAGCAGGCTATGGGGGTGCTTCAGTATAGGTAACAGGCTACGGGGGGGCTTCAGTATAGGTAGCAGGCTATGGGGGGGCTTCAGTATAGGTAGCAGGCTATGGGGGGGCTTCAGTATAGGTAACAGGCTATGGGGGGCTTCAGTATAGGTAGCAGGCTATGGGGGGCTTCAGTATGGGGGGCTTCAGTATAGTTAGCAGGCTATGGGGGCTTTAGTATAGGTAACAGGCTATGGGGGCTTCAGTATAGGTAGCAGGCTATGGGGGGGGGCTTCAGTATAGGTAGCAGGCTATGGGGGGCTTCAGTATGGGGGGCTTCAGCATAGTTAGCAGGCTATGGGGGGCTTTAGTATAGGTAGTAGGCTATGGGGGGCTTCAGTATAGATAGCAGGCTATGAGGGGCTGCAGTATAGGTAGCTGGGTAATCCTCCTCCCTCCCCCCGCAGCCTCCTCCACTCGTCCCCCTGCATACATAAGGAGAAGCAGCCTCTCACCTCCAGCATCAGCGTGGAGCCCGGAGCAGCAGACTTCTCCCTTCACTTCCTGGTTCCCCCTAGTGGCCACCTGACCGGCTCTTACTGATGACGCGTAGTAAGAGCCGGTCACTAGGGAGAATAAGGAAGTGTGCAGGAGGTCTGCCGCTCCGGGCTCCACGCTGGAGGTGAGAGGCTGCTTCCTCTTATTTATGCGGCGGGCGAGCGGAGGCGGCTGCGGGGAACGGGAGAAGGACAATTGCGAGCGGGGGAAGCGGCGGATGCGCGGCGATGCAGCGTCGGGATTCGGCGGATTCGGCGAACGGAAAATGGCGTCGGGATTCGAGTCCACGAATCTCGAATATTTCCTAATATTCGAGGGATTCGTGGATTCGCCGGATTCGTCGTCCCATCCCTAGTAGAAACTATTTTGTATCCATGTAGCTACACCCAAAATATCTTAGTTTATATTCGATAAGGAGTTTTAAAATCCAACAAACTGTATAATTGTAACGGTCTTGTGTTCATGCTCAGATGTCTGATTGTGGTGATCTGCAGAATCGCCAACAATGCAGACGCTATACCCGATTATGTGTGATCTACAGAATCACCAATAATACCAGTATAGCAGACAAGGAGCAGAGTGCGTAGTGATTGGTGCAACCGTAACTTTAATGGTACAATGTGACCTCACCAGAGGGGCTGGTGAGGTATAAACAGTACACTGAGTGTGCACTAACGTACAACCTCCAGCAAGCTGAAGAAACAATACTGGAGAGGCTGAATATCCCGGGGAGCGGGTGATTCAGAATATACTGCAGGCAAATGAACACCCGAGGGGCGGGAGAGTCAGACCGTACTGCAGCCTACGAGATACAGTAATACTAAAATGACAGGTACCTAATGAGCAGGTAATTAAGGCTGAACTATAGCCTGGCAGAGCTGCTTCACCAGCGGAGCTGGCGTAGTTAACACCTCACCAGTGGCGAGGGCCCACTAGTGAGTAGAATGGTCAGGCAGGCAAGGTTCGGCAACAGAGAGGTAAGTATCAGTACAGAATCGTGAGACAAGAGAATAAACGGTAATCAGGCAGAGGTTCAGCAACAGGTAGGCAGATAGGCGTAAGTACAGGATCGGAAGGCAGGATCAGAGTCAGAAGTAATAGCTACGAGTCATACACAGGAGATCAATACAGTATCAATAACCTAGTCTGGGTGTGAAATCCTTAGCATCAACACCAGGGAACTAGCCTAAGGTCTGAGCGCTTACACGCAAGTATTCACGACAACAGAGAATATAACAATGAAGCCCGGAGGCTTATGAAGCAGAGGAGACCTCACTGGCATGCCCCCCTCTTATCAGCCAATCCTGGGCGCCGTGGGTCTCCTCTCACGTCAGCCGACCAGCAGGTCAGCTGACAGGCTTCCTCCTCGCATAAAGGTCCCGTCTGTGCGCGCGCGCACTACGGCGACCCCCTGCCGCTGAACACGCTCCGTCCTCGACGCCGCACGGACGGATGGCTGCATGGAGGCAGCTGAGGTGGTGGTGCTGCTCGCCGCAGCCGCCTCGCGTATTACAATAATTATGCTAAATTGCTGCAAAGCCTTTTGTATAATAATGGACTTGTATGCAGAGCCAAACTATGCGGACCAAGATCATACCAAATGTGGATTTAATAAGACACTTGGGACCATGTGGCAAGCATTTTGGATGGCATGGTAGCAGAGGGGGCGCAACCCAAATTGTGTTTAGCAGACAGAAAGAGGCACGTAGGGTGGCAGTAGATGCTCTGGAAGGCTGCCCCAAGGGGGTAGCAGGGGTTATAGGCCGTGCCTCCGGAACAATCAAGTAACATAAGTAGCAAACGAGAGTAGATAGATATCCGGGCACCAGTCAGCACAAGTGATGCATAAACTCCTTTTATTCCTTCCCCAAGATCCCCGACAGAAATTTGCAAGGCCTAACAGCCGTTTCACAGAAAGATCTGCTTCTTCAGAGGCAACAAATATGCAAAATGTGACAGCAAACAACATTTATACATTTAGAAATACGTGTAGATAGGCTTACCGCACTTCAACACGCCCCACCGCCGAGCGCGCGCCCTGTGTAGAGCGCGCCGCCCCGAGCCGCTGATTCGCAGGCCAGTCGTGACGTCACCCTTTTGGGAGCGTCAAACAGGCCATGCCTGATTGGTCCACAAGGATCCCTGACGCCTCCCTTTCGGGAGCGTCTAGTACAAGGAACCTAATTGGTTCACAGGGGGTCAGGTGACTCATCCTTCACCTCCCCTCTTTTCATTCTGCGCAGCGGTATCGGTGGAGGGTATGGGCTGGCGTCTAGTTGTCTAGGCGACCAGTCCTGAAGCGCAGCGTGCCTACAAAGTAAACAGACAGACAAGACAGCATTAAAATCAACATAGCGAAACCAGATATTAATCTAAACATAAAACCTGTGGGGATAAAAGCACTTTAGTTAGAAAAAACAATTAAGAGGCTTGTATGTAGGAAACCTAACAATTCAGAAAAGGACCTAGTTCATTGTTAAGGAACACCTCCAGACCGCTAATCCCCTGAATGGGGAAATACAGCAATGTGGGTTTGGGAGACGGCCACAGGGAACCCCTAGTTGGCAGCCACCCTCTGGGGCTTCTACATACAGCCCCCCACTTAAAGAACCCACATCAGCGGCAGGGCAAACCCAGTATTCCAAAAAGTATTCCAAAGGATATATATTATTACTACTCCATTGCCTAGGAGGTAGATTGAGGAAGGTAAGGGGAAGAACCCCGGATGGTGAAAAGAAAAGCAGGGGGGGGGGGAGGGAGGGGGAAAAAAAAAAAAAAAAAAAAAAAGGAATAAAAGGAGTTTATGCATCACTTGTGCTGACTGGTGCCCGGATATCTATCTACTCTCGTTTGCCAAATTGTGTTTAAAAGGAGGCTATGTGACGTGACTAGGCCACACCCAGATGAAGCATCTAATTATGATGCGAAACGCATCAGTGGGCGGAGCTTGCATGGCTGCGTACTGGTTAAGGATGATCATAGATATGCAAGTTATTCCGAGTTGATGCAAATATATGCAGCTTGAAAATGGACCAATCAATTTAAACCTAGGTTTAAATTTATTGGTCCGCTTTCAAACTGTATACATTTGTGTAAAAAATTGCATAATTTTGGAAAAATGTGCATCTCATTGATCATCCCTAATACTGATCTGTGACGTCGCAGCGCTACGCACACCACGTGGTCCGTGATCCTGGGCCAGCGTCTGAGTAGAGATTGCAGAAGTGGATGTCCCGTTGACGGCTGACTTGTGTCACACTTGCACAACGTCCATACCGGAATCCTCAACCCTGTGGGGAGACAAGGACTTATCACCTGTGAAGGTGTCTCCGTTTACTGGCAGACGGCAGGATCCCGCTATACAGGAACGGGAAAAAAGGGCGCAGGCAGCTAGTGGACAAAAAGGGCGCAGGCATTCACTCCCATAATAAATAACGTTTAATGGGCGCCGATCAGGAAAAAAGGGCGCCGGAGATAAATAACGTTTTACAAACGGCACCTGGAGCTTTTTAATCTTTTATAACTGTGCTTGTGGTGATTTACGTTTAGAAATTGCACCCGTGACAAATAACGTTTATAAAAATACTAAACCTATTTATTTAACTAAAACATTATTTATTTAAAGTTTCATCCCTTACTGTTTGTAAAACATTATTATTCACAAAATAAAGCAATCAGTACGTAAGGCAAATTGCAATACATTTTTTACAGCCACTATTTGTAAATATTATCCACATAATAAAGCGACACTAAGGGGGGTGGTTAGGCACCACCAGGGGGTGGTTAGGCACCACCAGGGGGTGGTTAGGCACCACCAGGGGGTGGTTAGGCACCACCAGGGGGTGGTTAGGCACCACCAGGGGGTGGTTAGGCACCACCAGGGGGGGGTTAGGCACCACCAGGGGGTGGTTAGGCACCACCAGGGGGGGGTTAGGCACCACCAGGGGGGGGTTAGGCACCACCAGGGGGGGTCTTAGGTTTAGGCACCACCAGGGGGGGTCTTTGGTTTAGGCACCACCAGGGAGGGTCTTTGGTTTAGGCACCACCAGGGAGGGTCTTTGGTTTAGGCACCACCAGGGAGGGTCTTTGGTTTAGGCACCACCAGGGAGGGTCTTAGGTTTAGGCACCACCAGGGGGGGTCTGAGGTTTAGGCAACACCAGGGAGGGTCTTTGGTTTAGGCACCACCAGGGGGGGTCTTTGGTTTAGGCACCACCAGGGGGGGTCTTTGGTTTAGGCACCACCAGGGGGGGGTCTGAGGTTTAGGCACCACCAGGGGGGTCTAGGGGTTAGGGAGGGTTATGTGTGAGAGGTTAGGTATAGTTTTAGTAACATTTTAGTAATCCTTACTAATGTTTTACAGCACTTATTACGAACGTAGTTATATCTATATCATCGTTATAAACAATATTTTCAGATTTTAGTATGAGAAACCATAAATGAAGGTTAATCACAATAATATACAATTATAACGATTAAACATATATTCTTCTTTTTTTAATAAACGTTATTTTAAGTTTCACTTTTGAAACAGAGAAGATTAACGTTTTCACTATTGCGGATTTCATACACCTTATTTAATGATTTATAGATTTGTAAACCATTATTTGTACACTAAATACAAAATATTATCGTTTACACACCGCGCCCTTTTTTCCCCGACGCCCTTTTTGTACGTACGCCCCGCTATACACACCTAAGGGGTGAGATCTTACCAATCTTTGTCATGCCTAGTGCTGTATTATAGTGCACTGGAATCTATATTGAACTTATGCCAGCAATTAATCTGGGATACAAGGCAGGATGATTTTTCCCTGCAAACCCAATTTCTCTTAAAGACATATGTTACTGAAGGGGCCCCTAAATATGATCTGGACTTTGGGACGTGTAAATGGCGTATAAATGCGCGGACGTATGTGGTGTGTCAAATTTTATCTCTGGCCAGAGAATTTGTTGACTTGAACCGTATTGATCAGTACTGTATTTATCATATTTCAGCCTGCGTTACGCCGCAGTCAATTGTTTTTAAATCTCATTTTGGAGATGCAATGTGCTATCACCTTATGCTAATTTTGTAAATTGGCGTTTGGGCTAATTTTTGTACGCTATAATAACTAGCGTTGGTATACCAGTCGAGGCCCTGTGACAGTTTTTCTAATTAAGTACATTTCTTGTATTTTTTTCGTGTTGGTCTCGCCCTATATCTTTAGGGGATTGGTGTCCAAAACAGCTATGCAAAAAATCTGTATTAGGTATATCTCCCCAAAGGCTCTCTGTCAAATTACTGCACAGCATGGGGAGAGAGACAGATATGGGCTGCTGTGAGCTGGAGAAAATTTCCAAACACTTTTGGCCGGTAAATGACACACGGAAATCTTTGTGAATTGACATTTCCCGAGGTAATTATTGCACAAGTCTGTAATTTACCTCACTAGTCAGGAACTGTGATGTTTGTGTGCGGTAGCAGGTTTAGTGAATTGTTACTTGAGAAGGTGATCGGTAAAATCAGCTGTTTTGAGCATTACTGAATGCGGTAGAGCTTTGTGAATATAGCCCAATGTATTTATTCTTAAAATCGCGAATGCAATCGCCGCACAAAGTGATTTTGTGAGTGTTTAGCGCTCTTCCTATATCTTACATTAGACCAAAATCGCCCCAAAAATGGTACAGGCACGCAAAGCGGATGAAACGCGCTGATATGAACCTTCTCATAGAGATTCATTACACAAGCGTTTTGAGGGTGGTTTTAAAAATCGCCTGCGCTTGAACAAAAGGCTGAAAACGCCCTAGATGTCAACAAGCCCTATAAATGCACGTGTGGCATAGCTCCTAACACAGGGCTGGTTCTCTCATGAAGCAAGGTGAAACA
The DNA here is from genome assembly GCF_040937935.1 of Hyperolius riggenbachi. Lineage (NCBI taxonomy): Eukaryota > Metazoa > Chordata > Amphibia > Anura > Hyperoliidae > Hyperolius > Hyperolius riggenbachi. Next base: position 80,419,333 of record NC_090651.1, read on the forward strand.
CTTGCATCAGACTCAGCGATTACAGGGGTGGCGTGTTTGTACTGTGTGTTTACACTTATATTATGCAGTCAGAGTGGGAGAAGAAGTGAGAGGAGAGCGAGCGAGCGAAATGAAGAGATCATTGGGGAAAAACAGCTTGTTGTGTTATGTGAGGAGTCTGACAGTGAGATAGGAGGGGGGAGCAAAAGAGCAGCAGTGTTTAATTTGACTTGCACAGCAGATGGGAGAAGGTTGCCCTGCGGGCCTGACTGAAGAGCAATGGAGGATGGCTGACTGGCTGAGGGTGAGAGTTTGTCACAGACAGCCAGCCAGTGTGTTATTGTTTTGTGTTGCAGCATGTCATGTCTCAGGTTGTTGGATATTCTTAACATTACGTAACAAAACTCACACCTCACCTACTATATAACGTGCCGTGCATATTGGGTGCTGTGCAATCATTCCAAAACAGGAAAGGGGTGGGAGGGTGCATCCTCACAAGTTTGCTTCAGGCAGCAAAAAGTCTAGAACTGGCCCTGGTCCCAACTGTCCCTCTTTTAGAGGGACAGTCCCTCTTTGGCAACCAAATCCCTCTGTCCCTCTTTCTCCCTCGTTTGACCCAATTTCTGGACTGATGTACAGATCTATGTAATTATGCATGGCTCCCAACTGTCCCTCTTTGAAAACTAAATCCCTCTGCCCCTCTTTCCTCCTCATTTCAAGACTGATGTACAGATTTGTGCTGATATGTATTTGTATACTGAAAACCTGTTTATTTGACTCTAAACTTTATTCTCACCAAAAAAATTGATATATTTCTTATTTTCAAATGTTAAAATAAGAAAACTACTGATAATAGGAATGACCAGTTTGGTTCGAATGATAAAACAACCTATTTGATTCTGAATTCTTTATATGCATGGTGGGGGGCGTGGTTAGAGGTGTGGCCGAGAGGTGACTAAATTGTTCCTCTTTCTTATCTCAAAAAGTTGGGAGGCATATTATGTATTTTTCTTTTGTACTGTAAAATGTGTTTAATTGGCTCCAAACTTTATTCCCATCTTTTAAAAGGGGTTCTCTGGGGGGTTGAAAATAAAATCTGACACTTAACTGGGGCTTCTATTAACCCCCTGTAGCTGTCATGTCCCGCGCCGTCCTCCTCCGATCACCCGTTCCCAGCTGCCGGCACCAGGCAATTATTCGTCTAAAAAGTCAAATAATGCGCGCTCCCGTTCACGTCATTGGGAGCTTACTGCGCAGGCGCTGTGCAAAGAACCCCTTTGAGAATTCTTTTACAGCTGTCCTCAACGATGAGATGGAAGAAAATTGCGAAGATGTGGAGTCCGTTTGGGTAAATATTCATGGTGGAAATAAGTTGCCAATTGCTTATTGGGGTATGCTACAGACCACCTCATATTAATGAAGCTGCAGAACTGCGATTACTACAGCAGATTGAAAAAGCTGCAAGTAAAAATGAGGTCATAATTATGGGCGACTTCAACTTTCCAGACATTGACTGGGGTATTAAGGCTACCCATTCTGGTAAAAGCAGCAGATTTCTGGTTAACGGAACCAACTAGGGGGAATGCGTTACTGGATCTGATCATTTCTAATAGACCAGATAATGTATCAAATGTGCAGGTTCAAGAACATTTGGGAAATAGTGATCACAACATGATAATGTTTGATCTGGTGACTGATGGGCAGCGGGACCACTAAAACTATGAATTTTAGAAAAGCAAAGTTCAATCAACTTAGGCGGGCACTAAGTTTGGTGAACTGGGAAAATGTACTACAAGGGCAGGACACTGAAGGGACATGGCAAGCTTTTAAACTTATTCTCAATCGATATTGTAGTATGTATATCCCATATGGAAACAAAATGTCTAGGAATAAAAAAAAAAGGCCTCTATGGATGATGAGAAAGGTTAGGGATAAAATGAAGAGGAAAAGGAATGCCTATAAGGTCCTAAAACAGGAGGGGACCGAGACTGCACTAAGCAATTATGAGGAGTGCAATAAAAATTGTAAAAAAGAAATTAGGCTGGCAAAGATCGAAGCTGAAAATCAAATCGCTAGGGATATCAAATCTAACCCAAAAAAAGTTTTACAAGTACATCAACTCTAAAAAAAGAAAGGTTGACTGTATAGGACTCCTAAAGGATGAGGGTGGGAACTTAATGGTGGATGACCAAGGTAAGGCAGAGTTATTAAATGCTTTCTTTGCTTCTGTCTTCACAAAGGAAACTTCACTGTTGCAAATTAGAGGCAGAAGAGTCTCAATCTTCTAACTGTGATATTAAATACTTAACGCAGGAAGAAGTGAAGGCAAGACTAAATAAATAAAAAATAGACAAGGCACCTGGCCCGGATGGCATGCATCCTCGGGTCCTAAGGGAATTAAGTTCAGTTATAGCTAAACCCCTTTATCTTATCTTTTGTGACTCTCTTTCAACTGGCAGAGTCCCAGTGGATTGGCGTGCAGCCCAAGTTTTCCCATTATTTAAGAAGGGCAAAAAATCAGATCCAGGAAATTATAGACCTGTAAGCTTAACATCAGTTGTATGCAAACTATTTGAGGGGTTACTAAGAGATACTATACATGACTTCATAGTAGAAAATAATCTTATTTCTCAGCATCAACATGGGTTTACTAAAGACAGGTCCTGTTTGACTAACATGCTCAGCTTTTATGAGGTAGTGAATGCTAATATGGATATTGGGAATGCTGTAGATGTGATATACTTGGACTTTGCAAAGGCCTTCGACACTGTTCCCCACAGAAGTCTGGTGCAAAAGTTGAGGATGCAAGGACTGGGGAAGAGTTTGTGTGCATGGATAGGGAACTGGCTAATGGACAGAAAACAAAGAGTTGTGGTCAATGGATCGTACTCAAAATGGGAGACTGTTAGCAGTGGGGTCCCACAGGGGTCTGTACTGGGTCCAGTGCTCTATTTATTAATGACCTAGTAGATGCAGTAGTGAGCAATGTTGCTATTTTTGCAGATGATACAAAATTGTGCAGAATCATCAACTCTCAGGAAGATGGTGTCATATTACAACAGGTTCTGGATAGGATGGCTATATGGGCACATACATGGCAGATGAAATTCAATGTTGACAAATGTAAATTCATGCATTTTGGTCGTACCAATGGTCTAGCACCATACAAAATAAATGGGATACAGTTGGGGACATCAAACTTGGAGAAGGGCTTAGGAGTACTCATCGACAAGTTAAATAATCGTGCTCAATGCCAAGCCGCTGCAGCTAAAGCGAACAAAATTTTGGGATGTATTCAAAGGGAAATAAAAACTCGAGATGCTAGCATAATTTTGCCCCTGTTTAACTCTCTAGTAAGGCCACATCTGGAATATGGAATTCAGTTCTGTGCACCACATTACAAAAAAGATATTGCAGTTTTAGAGCAGGTGCAGAGACGAGCTACAAAATTGATATGTGGGATGGAAGGTCTCGCTTACCAAGAAAGGTTAGATAAACTGGGTTTATTTAGTCTAGAGAAAAGATGCCTTAGAGGGGATCTAATTAACATGTATAAATACATCAGAGGGCAATATAATAGCTTGGCAGATGAGCTTTTTGTCCCTAGGCCTTCTCAAAGGACTAGAGGACATGATCTGCGCATGGAGGAAAAACGTTTTAGCCATTTATTTAGGAAAGGGTTCTTTACAGTATGAGTGATTAAGATGTGGAATGCATTGCCACAGGAAGTCGTTATGGCAAACTCTATACCTGCATTTAAAGGGGGCTTAGATGCTTTCCTTGCATTGAAAGACATCCATGGCTACAATTACTAGGTAATGCCTAATGATGTTGATCCAGAGATTTTATCTGATTGCCATCTGGAGTCGGGAAGGAATTTTTCCCTTTTTGGGGCTAATTGGACCATGCCTTGTGGGGTTTTTTTTTCGCCTTCCACTGGATCAACAGGGATATGTGAGGGAGCAGGCTGGTGTTGTACTTTGTAGTGGTTGAACTCGATGGACGGATGTCTTTTTTCAACCACAATAACTATGTAAAAAAATGAGATTTCTTAATTTCAAATGTTAATATGAAGAAAAAGATTATAGAAAGAAGCAGTGTGGTTTTAATTATAAAATTACATCTTTTGCTTATGAATTTTTAGGGGTGTCTTAAAGTGTACCACTTTCTCATTAGAGATGTCGTGAGCATCAAATTTCCCGTTTGCGAACGCCTAACTCAAACTTCCTGGCGACCCGCCATAGACTTCAATGGGCAGGCAAATTAAGAAAACTACAAAGACTCTGGCCACAGAAGTGATTGAAAATTTATTTCAAAGAGTGGGCCTGCGAACAGACTGGAACTGAGGGCAGCATACTGTGCTCTCCAGCATTTTCGTCATCGCATGAACAATAGGGTGGTGTCACGGAAGAGAAAAGAAATTGCAATCGGTATGCTGCACCGATTTGTCATTGACGTGCCAGATCAAAATCTTATGTGTGGGTCCTTGCAGTTCAGCTGGGGGGGAGGGGGGGGTCTCTGTTCTCTTTCATAGCTGCTTGCAGAACTCTTGTCATGAACAGAGATGGCCCGAACGGTTCGCCCGCGAATGGTTCCAGGCGAACTTTAGGTGGTTTGCGTTCGCCGGCGAACTTTTGCGGAAGTTCAATTCGCCCCCATAATGTTCCATTGAGCACAACTTTGACCCTCTACATCAGTCAGCAGGCACATTGTCGCCAATCAGACTACACTTACTCCTGGAGCCCCCCCCCCCCCCCCTTATAAAAGGCAAGGTTCTCCTGTCGTTTTACTCACTCGTCTGCCTACAGTAATTAGTTAAGGGACAGCTGCTGACAAACTCTACTAGGGAAACCTTAGTTAGGCTCGTGTAGGCTTGTTCCTAGGCTGATTGTTATTCCTTATATTACTTCCTCACTCACTCACCAGGTTACATACCTTGGCCGGGAATTGAACCCAGGTCTGAGTGCTTGGTAGGCTGCTATCATAACCGTTATACCACCACTAACACTACATGCTGAAGCCAGCCTAGCATGTACCATTATGATATATCCAAGAGAAAAATGAGCTTGCTTAAGGATTTGTAGTATGTCAAAAGCCAAAGGGGGGGCCTGTTCTGGCAGCCAATCCTCAGTGGCCTCCTCTGCTCCCTCCACTGATTCCCATGCCAGCAAAAGGCGTCACCAGACCCTGCTCAGCGACACCTTCCAGGGGGTGGTCAGGGTTCTGCGTCCCAGCAGCCGTCGCGTGCGTCAGCTGAACGGCTTGCTGGCACGGGCCATGTGCTCCCAACTCCTGCCTTATTCCCTTGTGCAAGAGGGGAGCGACATGTGTGCGCTCCTGATGTGTGCAGCCCCCGATTGGCCAATCCCCAGCCGACATTATTTTGCACGCACGGCCATCCCTGCACTTCACCGCTCTGTGATGGCCAATGTCGGGAGAGGGCTGGATCACGAGGTGGGTCAACGGGTCCACGTCACCATGGACTCGTGGAGCAGCCGGTTTGGGACAGGCTGCTATCTGTCCTTCACCGCGCATTGGGTCAGCTTGGTGGAAGGGGGTGAAGAGGGGGGAGCAGCATCGGGCACTGTCAGAGCAGCAGCAGCAACAACTCAGTGGGTGGTGCCACCATGCAGGGTCAGCGGAATTGCAGCAGGGTCCTCTGATCCGCTTCCATCCTCCGGCACACCAGCCCAAACCCCCCGCCTCAGCAGCAGCGTGAAGCCCCGCCACTGCCAAGCGCTGCTGGAATTGGTCAGCCTGGGGAAGACCAAACTGACGGTGAACCATGTCCTGGCCAAACTCCGAGAGCAGGAGAGGAATTTGCTGACCCCCAGAGGCCTCAGTCGGAGAGGTGGTGTCCGACAATGGGGCAAACCTGGTTGCTGCCATCAGCAGGGGAGACCTGACCCACATCCCCTGCCTGGCGCACGTCCTGAACCTGGTAGTCCAAAAGTTCCTGCGGACCTACCAGGGGATGGACCGACTCCTTGAGGCGGCAAGGAAGGTTGTGCGTCATTTCCGGCACTCGCCTGGAAAGGTGCAGAAGGAGCTGTAGCTGCCACAGCACCGGCTCATGATCGATGTTCCAACTTGCTGGAACTCCACCCTGGCGATTGTTGGAGCCTCTGGTTGAACAGAGGCAGGCTGTCAGCCAGTACATTGCACGAGCAACAGTTGCCTCCCTCACTGCAACTGGGCGTGCCGCCACCAACCTCCCGTCCATCATCTCCACGGAGGACTGGGGGCACATGCAGCAGGTGTGCTCAGTGCTGGCACCCTTCCTGCAGGCCACCAACATGGTAAGCAGGGACCATGCAATGGTGTGCGAGTGGGTCCCCTTGGTGTGTGTGCTGGACAGGGCCCTGTATGCACTGCTGGAAGAGGGAGAGGCAGCCTTGGACCAACAGGAGCTGCAGGCAGCTTCACAGGCCACCTCTGAGGAGGAGGGCTTGGAGTTGGTGGAGGTCCCTGACCTTGCTGCTGATGAGAGGGAGCAGCAGAGCGCAGCTGGATTGGTGCGGGGGTGGAGAGAGGATGAGGAGGAAGAGGAGGACAGCACTCTCGGCTCTGGGGCTGCCGATGATCTGCCAGCAGACGTGGCCAGACTCTTCCCAATGGCAGCGCACATGCTGAGGTGCCTGCGCAAGGACCCAAGGGTCATCCAGATGAAGAAGAGGGAGGACATCTGGATCTGCATGATGCTGGACCCACGTCTGAAGGGGAAGCTCAGCCAGTTCCTGCCTGCAGGAGGAGACCGTGCGCAACAAATGAGGGATTTGCAGCTGTCCCTTGTTGAGCGCTTGGAGGAAGCCTTCCCTCAGCCATCCACCCCCACTGTCCAGCCAGCACAGAGGCAGCAGCAGGTGCCTGCATCCACCAGCAGCAAGCGCACGCGCACCACAGACTTGCTGTCTCTGACCAATGAGCTTTACATGAGTGCAGAGCTGCCAAGGACTAGAGAGGTGCCTGCAGCAGCATCCTGCTCCAGTCACAGACAGCGCTTGACCCGCATGGTGGCTGACTACATGGGGTCCTTCAGCGTGCTTGACAGCGTTGCCCCTGTTGATCCCATGGAGTTTTGGGTCAAGCACCTGCCGATCTGGAGCGAGCTTGCACAGTACGCCCTGGAAGTGCTCTCCTGCCCCCCTTCCAGCGTACTGTCAGAGCGTTGCTTCAGTGCAGCCGGTGGAGTCGTCACTGAGAAGCGATCTCGTCTGTCTCACAAATCTGTGGACAGACTGAAGTTTCTCAAAATGAACCAGGCTTGGGTGGAAGACTAATTCCTGGCCCCTGTTGTCGGCGAGAGGGGGACATGACGTGGCACACACACACATTACTGCTGCTGCTGTATTTCTTCCTGCTGTCTGTGTCTCCACTGCCAGGGAACACATTACTAGGTGCTGCTGCCCATGTGCCACCAGCTATTACGCTCAAAAATAGCTGCATCAATTTGATTTTTTTTTTTTAATTATTTTAGAGGTGTCCGGGTTGAAAACTGTGCTGTCCCAATTGTGTATTGGACACAATGTGGGCTTCACGACCGCTGTCTGGAACCTCATGCTGTTTATTTACAGTCCTGGTACCACCGCTAGGAACCAGGGCCTATTATGTCAGCAGCAGTCACATCACACTGCCTGACACACACTACTCCTCCTCCTGTAGCTGCATTGAGCTTCTGCTGTCTGTGTGCTGCTACCACTGCCAGGGAGAACAGAAGAACTATTTTCTGCTGCCACCCACTCTCCTACCAGCTATTACCACACTACAACTTGCAACTACTTCTCCTCCTGCTGATGTCTGTGTTTTACCACCGCCAGGGTACACAGAAAAAGGCGCTGTGGCTTGCAATGTGCTACTACCTATTATGCCATCAACACAAATATAACTATGGTGTTATTAAAATAAAATATTTCCACAAATGAAGTAAAAAAAATTACAAAAGAAAGGAAAACCAAGACACATAATATGATGGAGGAGGAGGAGGAGGAGGAGGAGAAGAAGAAGAAGGTGAAGATATAGAAGAAGATGAAGACGACGTAAATGAAGACTTCCAACAACCATTTTGGACACACCTTCTCATGCAAACACTTTTCATGACTTTAATTTACTATTTTTGATACCTTTTTTATAACTACTACATCACCACATAATCACTTGACGGTTTTCTTCATAAAAAAGGTGGTTTCATGCATCATTGACCTCCAATACAAGTTTTAAAAGCTATTTAAGGCCAGCTCGAATATTTTACTCGAATACAGACTCGGATAGTGACGTCGGATATCCGAGTTCGAATCGGATATTCGATTAACTCGAATATCGAACTTCGAGTGAATTCGGATACTATTGTTTACTATCCGAATTCGACCAAACTCGAATAGGATAATGAGGTATCCGATCAACACTAGGTACTACAGTCATTATCTGGAGTACGAGGCAGAGGAAGTGGATGCGCTGTCAGCACCATGGAACTTCTGTCTTGCATGTGTTTCCCCCAGTGCCTCTAATACTTAATTTACTACTGACTGAGACTCAGGTCGGAGCCGGTCTCTCTGATAGCTGTCCTGCGGTTCCGGCCGGGAAGGCTCTGGTTCCCTATGATCTTACAGATGACGATGAGTCACCCTCTTTTCCTTCCATACAGCCACATGCTTCTTTCTCAGGGACCAGTAATCCTTCCCATTCCTGCCTGGCTGAAGTTGACTGCTTGGAAGTTGAGAGGAGGAAGTTAGTGAATTTGGGGTGTACTAATTCGGTAATATCAACTTTCTTGAAAGCAAGAAAGAACACTACTAACGCTACTCCTCAGAGAATATGGAAAGTGTTTGTAGACCATGCTATTAAGACGAACTACGATCCTGTTAAGCTATTGGTGCATCATGTTTTGTCCTTTTTGCAAACCGGAGTTGGCAAGGGTAAGTTTTTTTTTTTTTTTTTTTTTTTCCATATGAGTATAAGTATCTGCAATATCATCTTTAACCAGTCAAAGATGGGATGTTCATCCTTTGATTAAACAATTTTTGACAAGTATTATGATGCTACATCAACCAGTGAAACCAATTTTTGCCAAGTGGGATCTCCAGTTGGTCCTAGAGTACCTTCATAAATCTCCGTTTGATCCAGTGGAGGAGCATTCATTATGGAACCTAACACTGAAGACAGTGTTTCTTGTTGCTATTTCTTCAGCTTGAAGAGTCCCACAGCTTAGTCATTTAGAGTCTTATCTAACATTTTTTTAGCGCTATTAACAAAGAACTGCCGAAAGACATTAGGGCGCACTCAACAAGTCTGGCGTCTTCCTGGGCAGCTCAGTCGAAGGTTTCAGTGGAAAAGATCTGCCAGGAGGCAAATTGGTCGTCTATAAATACCTTTATTTCCTAATAAGTAGACCCTTCTTGTTCAACTTGTTTGGAATTCGGAAGAGCTGTTTTATCGCCCAGTTCTGCTTCTTGTGTTTCTTTAAAATTAAAAAGTTTTTGCTTTATTTTCACCTGTAACCGTCTCCCTCTCCTTTTTGTGCTAGTCAAATCCCGTTGTGCTGCAATGGAGGCATTGAGAAAGCAGAAAATTGTATACTTAACGGTAATTTTCCTTTCCCGATGCCTCCATGGCAGCACAGGGTACCCACCTTCTGTTCAGTGAGTGACCAGTTACAAGACAACTTTTCAGGGGGCTAGGCAAACTTTATATACTTTTATAGATACGTGTCCTGTGGGTATTGGGGCGGAGCTAATAGTAATACCCGTTTTTCTGCCATGGATTCATCGGGAAAGGAAAATTACCATTAGGTAAGAATATAATTTTCTGCTTTATTGAATGATCACCTGAGGTGACCAAAGGTATTGCCAAAAGTTATCTAGCTGATCGATCGAATTTGGTCTGTCCACAATAAAGCAATGATCTTATCTTCTTGGTTGTGCCCCCAACACACTCATATAGGTCATTGCTTCATTGTGATACCCAAGCCCCCTCACCACGACAAGGAAACTATCACGAAGGGGAATTGACAAGTACATGCCGCTTTTTTTTTTTTTTTTTTTTTTTTTTTGTGTGTGTGTGGCTGGGACTGAGTTAAGTCTTCGGGCAGGCAGTAGACCTCCGGGATCCATGCCTCCTTTATTTTTATAAAGGTGAGGTAATCCACACTTTTCTGACCTAATCGACTCTGCTTCTCAGTAACAATCCCTCATGCTGTGCTGAAGGTCCCTTCTGACAGGACACTTGAGGCGGGGCTAGAGAGTTCGATGACAAATTGTGAGAACTCAGGCCACAGGTCAAGCCTACGCACCCAATAGTCCAGGAATTCATCGCTTCTCAGAGTGTCGCTATCGTCAGTTAAGGCCAGGTACTCCGCTATCTAGTGGTTGAGGCATTCTTTGAGGGTGGATCCCGAAGGGCTGTGGCCATGCGTCAGATAAAAAAAAAAAAACTTTGCATGTCTGACGTCACCATAACATCTGAAGACTGTGCTGTCCTTGCCAGCATGGCCGTGGGAGGAGGAGGATTCCAGGCACCTCTTTGCTATTGTGCTGTGACATCACCTTTAAATGCAGTGTACAGCATACATGCAAGTCGAGGTGGTGTCACCAACTCCGCCGCACAGCCACGTATTCCATGCCTGGCAGCTGTGAACAGGTTGACCCAGTGTGAAGTGTGCATGATATACCTGGCCTAACCGTGTTTTGCAGACCAGGTATCAGTGGTCACATGGACCATTGCCCCAACACTGTGCGCCAGAGATGCCACGACTTGTATTTCCACTTGATGGTACAGGTTGGGGATTTCTTTTTTGGAAAAGTTTTCTGCCCGGTACTTTCCAGTGAGGTGTCCCAATCACGACAAATTTCTTGAAAGCCTCAGACTCCACCAGATTGTACAGTAAAATGTGGCAGACTATGTTCCAACAAGCCAGCTGTCGCAAGGGGCAAGGGGGTGACTCGGAGACATTGGCTTCTTCCACTCCAAAACTTCCTTCACAGAAAGCTGACTGCTGTGTGCAAATGAGCATGAACTGCTCAAGGTGAGAGGCGGCAAAGTGCAAGGTGCTTGAGGGGGCAAAGGACAGCAGAGGTTGACATCTATGAAGATGCTGCTGGACCAGGAGGAGGAGGGTGGCTTTGCATTTGTGTGCCGCTTTTATCCTTGTAAGCACCTCATTGGTGTTTGTGTTTTGTGATCAGGTGCCTTTGCAAAACAGTTGTCCCTAGGTCGGTGTTGGACTTCCCACGACTCTTTAAGCAGAGGTTGCAGATGGCATTGTTAGTATCAGAGGCAAACACAAAAAAAAGTCGGCATTCTGGTGGTGGCAACAGCAGGCATTGAAGGGCATGTTGACTGGCTGACCACAGGTGCTGAAACATGCTGTCTGACAGCGGCGCCACTAGCTCCTGGCGATGAGCTCCCCCTGCTAGTTTCAAGAACTCGTCTCCTCCTCCTCTCTGTCTCCCCATCTGAACGGTCTCCCTGTTCTTCATATCCTCTCGCTGGCACCCATGTGACATCCATGGGCACATCGTCGTCGTCGTCGTCATCATCAACTGCTTCACTTGTCTCAGACACCTCCAAATAGGCACCAACAACTGGTAGTACATAATCATCCTCCTCACACCTTACGTCCATATGTGTACTGACGCCTGACTGAGACATATCATGTGGTATGACATACTTCATCTTTGGCCAATAAAGGTTGTGCATCATGTGTGAATAACTCCTGACATATCGAGTGGAGCAGCTGTGGTGGTGGTAAGTTGTTGTGGGGTGCCCGAAGCAGAGCAGGAGGATGACTGCGCTTCCGTACGGAAGCTGTAGATGTGGTGCACTGTGTAAGCCAGTCAACTATGTCCTCAGAATTGTGGGGGTTGAAGACATGTGCCCTCTGTGAACACTGTGCATTCTTCCAGGGCCGCAGGGAATCACAGCAGCACGACCTCGAGGACACTTGTGAGGTGGCCTGCCTCTTCCTTTAAATTTTTTTAATTAGGCTACTGTTCATGCAACAAGTGAAAAGTAATTTAGTAGAAGTGCTACTATGCCTACAACTGAACGTGGCAACAATAGCAGTAGTGTACACCGCTTTGGTTGTCAGTGGACTGTGTAGTGTCACACACCGAGATACGCAAACTCTCCATGAGGGAGTGCAGGCTGACTGGCTGCCTTCTGCCTCCTGCTGACTGATGTAAGGGGTCAACGTTTAGCCCAATGATTATGTATGGGGGTGGGTTGAATAAAGCCATGTGCTCGCGGCGAGAGCAAATACCTGATCTTTGCCGAATAGTGCTCGCCGGCAACGTGTTCGGGCCATTTCTATTTCTCATCTCAAAACATTGGGAAGTAAGCGTTTGGAATAGTGTCAGAGCTTGTTTCACTGTCTGCCATAGTTATTATCTTAAGGCGCGCAAATACAGGCTTGGTCAGCAATGATGGCAGGTGCGCTAATATTTTCCAATTAGTAACAGTTCAATATATATATATATGTAGCACAACACAGTCCTGACACAGCCTATTGCTATGTTAACACCACTTTAATGCGATATCCTGTCTTGAGGGCTTAGACTTGTAGTTCACCGCCACCACACAAACTAATGGAATGGGACTCACTCTTTTCTTAGACCACCATTTGTCTAATTGGCGCCTTGGGGTTATTCCCGGGTCACCCCCGACCTCTGCGACCTTTTGTCTCCGTCCTTGTTCCCTTGTGTTATAGTGGGTTATATACCTCCAAATAAGAACTACTCATAGCGTTATACAGTCTTTTTAAAAACACATCTAAAATTTGATTGCACTTACAAATTCCTTGATAAGATATCCAGCACAAGTTTTAATGGGCTCTCCCCGTTATTGGTGGCCTCTGGTGGGCTCCCTTGTGACACCAACACTGCTAAGACCGGCCGCCGCACGCTCAGCTGTCCGTCTCGGTGTCCGCCCACCGCTCTCACACTCTGCGCCACTTCCTGGGTCCCTCCCTACTAGTTTCATCACACCAGTGACTCATCAGGACATCCTGATGAGTCACTGGTGTGATGAAACTAGTAGGGCGGGACCCAGGAAGTGGCACGGAATGTGAGAGCGGTGGGCTCTCCCCGTATTGGTGGCCTCCCTTGTGACACCAACTCTGCTAAGACCGGCCGCCACACGCTCAGCCGTCCATCTCGGCGTCCGCCCACCGCTCTCACACTTGCATCAAGTACCACCTGGGCCCCTTCTACTCCAGGGCCTCATAGCAGCTGCTATGACTATTGCTATGCTCTTGATTGTTGGGTTGCGTGTGGACAGAGTTTAATTGGCATCAAACTGATATCTAGTGTAATGCTGCTTCTTACAAAAGTCTGTGACTGAGGGAGTGTCTGTGTAACCCAACTTTTTCCTGTTGGGTGATTTCAGGTAAACCCATCCTAGAAGTTTTCCTGTCTTCAACCTGTCACCGGTCCCCTTTTTTCCTGAGTTCTGTGCTTTCTGTGTTAAAGGGTAACTGTAATGAGAATAATATGGAGGCTGCCATATTTATTACCTCTTAAATAATGCCACTTACCTGGCAGCCCTGCTTGTCTATCTGACTGCATTAGTGTCTGAATAACACCAGAAACAAGCATGCGGCTAATCTTGTCAGATCTGACAATGTCAGAAACACCTGATCTGCTGCATGCTTATTCAGAATCTATGGCTATAAGTATTAGAGGCAGAGGGTCAGTAGGACTGCCAGGCAACTGGTATTGCTTAAAAGGAAATAAATATGGCATCCTCCATATACCTCTCACTTCAGGCGTCCTTTAAAGAACAAGCGACACTCATGCCAACCTATAAATAAAAAACGCATAAGTAGATAAATACTACTTCTACTTACATAACAGATGTATTGTGCTATCCACGTAATGATTCCTGTGAATTTTATAAAGGAAAAGCAGAAAATACTATTCTAGGCAGTGGCCCTCTTACCAAGCTAATGCCGACATCATATCCTCCCTGACTTGTTTTCCCCCCCTCCCTTCTCTTGCTCATTGTGTATTCATTAGCTGCCCTCCTCCCAGAGTCTTCAGACACTCCCACTGAGGTGTTTACTAACTGCACTGCCTTTTTGTATTTACTCATCCAATCACTGAGTCACATAAGCTTTGCTTGGAAATATAAGTAATCAGAGGGTGTTTCTGATAAGCAGCTAAGCAGGGAAATAAATGGAAGAGGAATATATTATAGATAAAAATAACTCCCAGCATTCAACTCTTTGGCACTGCTTGGCACTATGGCCAGTGCTCCTAAAGTATGTGATAACTCCAAACCATAACAGCAGAAAACGTTTTGCAAGTTTTGAATGCAGGATTAGCATCTTTATCACTTAATAGACTCAGACCAGTTGCTGTTGAAATGTGATTTTTTTTTTTTTTAAGGTGAAAATACCGCTTCAAAGAGGCCCCGAAAGGGTATCTAGCAAATCGGACGCATGCAACTTCTGGACAAATTGGGAACCACCATTCACTTTAATTGGCAAGCCAACAACAAAAGTGATATTTTTCCCTTTATGGGGGGAAGTTATGGGGATGGGGGGAAGTTTCTCTGTATTTAACCTTCTTGGCGGTAACCCCGAGCTGAGCTCGGGGTAAGCCGCCGCGGAGGATTTCTCAGGCCCTGCTGGGCCGATTTTCATTATTTATTATTTTTTAACATGCAGCAAGCACTTTGCTTGCTGCGTGTTCGGGTCGATCGCCGCTCGCCGCTCGCCGCCGATGCGCCGCTACCCGCCGTGATACAGGCCCCCCCCACATACGCCTTGCGCAGCCTGGCCAACCGCCGCCAGGCTGCGATATGGGGTGGATCGGGACTCCCTGTGATGTCACGACATCGATGACGTCACTCCGTTCGTCGCCATGGCGACGGACGCCCTGAAGGAAATCCCGTTTAGAATGGGATTTCCGCATGGGCTTGATCGCCGGCGGCGATCGGAGGGGTGGGAGGGAGGCCACAGGGAGCACTAGGCTAGCTACGTGATAAAAAAAATTAGGCTTAAAAAAAAACTCCCGCAGCCGCAGAACAATTAACCGCCAGGAGGGTTAAGCCGGCAATGAAGGGGGGATTTGGGTGCCACGCAGCACCCAGTAATTAGCGGTTTTCAATTCTTTTAACCAGTTTCGCCTTTTGGACATTGCTGAAATGTCCAAAAGGCTGCTACTTTGCTGCTGTGCACTCCAGCACCGCCACATGTTATCCCAGAGATCAATGAATAGGAACACAGTTCTAAAGAGAGAAAGGTTCCTGTCCTCCCTTCACAGGACTAAAAAAAAAAATTGACTGGCCATCTTGTGGCCAAATAGTAAAACTATATCTACATACATTGTATTTATTCAAAAAAAAATTATTACATTTAAAATTAACTGTTTACCCCCACACTCCAAAAAATACCCAAATAAATGTTTTCATTAAAAAAACAAAACATGAATAGTTACCTAAGGGTCTGAACTTTATTAATGCATGTGAAGAGGGTATACTGCTACTATTTTTTTAAATTACAAGCTTGTAAATAGTGATGGCTGCGAAACTGTAAAAAATGCACCTTTATTTCCAAATAAAATATTGGCGCCATACATTGTGATAGGGACGTAATTTAAATTGTGTAATAACCGGGACAAATGGGCAAACAAAATAAGTGGGTTTTAATTACAGTAGCATGTATTATTTTAAAGCTGATGCATTTAGTTTAGGCTTTAAAGAGAATCTGTACTCTGAAATTCTTACAATAAAAAGCATACCATTCTATTCATTATGTGCTCCTGGTCCCCTCTGTGCTGTTTCTGCCATTCTCTGCTGCAAACCTGGCTTGTAATTGCCAGTTTTAGGCAGTGTTTACAAACAAACTAACCAGCTTCTAATAGGCTCAGCTAAGCAGAGTGTGTTAGTCACACAGAGCCTGCAGGGGGTGTGTACAGCTTCTAGCTAATCACAAGCAGCCCTGCACATTCCAGTCTGACTGCCTCAGCCTGACTGTGCCGACTATAGAGAGAAGATTAGATCATATAACAGAGATAACACAGCTACTGTGCAATTAGGAAAAGCTGCAGTAAGCCAGACCACATTAGAAAAGGCATAGGAACTTATAGCATAGAAGAAATAAAGATAAACAATTTGTTACAGAGTCTCTTTAAACAGGAAACCCCTGATTTTCAAAAGAATTGCGCGCGCACACACACACCGCACTTGCCGTACTATGCCGCCACACCATACACTAAGCCACCACCCATAACTGTGCCACACCTAGTAAGCCACAGCCCACACAAAGCCACCACCCGCAACTGCACTTCCCGCCCTAAGCTGCCGCCTACTGGTGCACAACACAACTGCCCACACCACAACCCGCCACACTAAGCCACCGCCCACACTAAGTCACCACCCAAAGGTGCTTTCAGGTTTGTGCATACGTAAAACCTTCGGTTAGTATATAGGATGGTGCTCTGCTGTGGCGTCACTAGGGGGGTGCAGTAGGTGCGGACCACACCTGGTGTCACCAGCAGAGGGGGTGACACCAAGCTCCAAGCTAAAGGAGTGGAGTAGGCTATGTAAATACAGACCAGGCTAGTGCCTGAGGTACTTCTCCCTGCTGCTCTGCTCCCATCTGGCTGCTCCATGTTGAGCTGATAACAGATTTCAGATGTCACATGGGGATCATCTTAACATCCCCTTTAGTAAGCGACGTTACTACCCAGTGAGATTGGAGGTTCATAGGGTAAGAGGGTGACACCATGACTTTCTGCACCAGGTGACACCAACCCTAGTGACACTGCTGGTGCTCTGCACACTCTGAAGCAGAAGGGGCAGGCATATAGAGTCTTTGCTCTGTTAGGAATTGGGCACAATTCACATTGGGTGTGTTCAGAAACTTATTTAAAGCGCATGATAAAAAAAATGCATGTGTTGTGTGTTTTTATAACACATTTTTTATTTCTTTTTGCGGACCCATGTGTTTTTACATGCGTTTTTTTTTGTTCCGCATGCGCTTTGCTTATTGTTGTTGTGTTTACGTGTCTCCTCTATCAACAGGAAGCTGCTTACTCCCCAGTGAAAGTAATTGGAGGTAAAAATGCATCTCTAAAGCGCATTGCTATGCGCTAAAAAGTCAAACCCATTCACAGCGCATTGCACAGAAATGCATGCAACACCACGTTTTTCAAATGGACAGTAACAAAGTATATAGATTTGAACTTGAATCAACTAGAATCAATGGAAAAACTGTACCTAGCAAAGTGCACAGTGCAATATGCTGTAAAAAGCGTACAGCAATGTCCTATTTGCCCCTATCTGCCTCCAGGCTGTGGACTGAGTGGTGGCTGGACACATGAGTGGCGAAGGGGAGGTGATCGATGCTTGGCACTTGATCGAAGGGGGTGGTGAAATTGGTGCAAGCAGATGCAAAACCGACGAACGTATCAGCTACCATGCCCATTTTGCATCCGCGCTAGTGTGAACTGGACCTTAGGACTTCAGACAAAGTCACAGCAACCAAATGATCCCTCGCAGATTCAATTAATCATTGCATAGTCCTACCCCTCCCCCCCCCCCCCTCCCTTTACATATAACAAACTGTTCACAATCCCTTGGAGGAGATCTGAGCCCCAGGCTTCTGTATTTCTATCTCCTCCCTGGCCCCACCCCTCACTCATTATTCCTGCACTGTAGTTCTCACTGCTCAGTCCCATCTCATACACTTCATTGCTGCATTCACAGAGCACTGTCCGCTTCTGTCTGTAAGTAGTACTTTTTGTGTTTCTCATAGTGACTCAGCAGTCAGTCTTATTAGTAGTGTCTTTGTTAATGACAGGTTTGCGTTTGCTTCTAGTGGGGACAGAAGTTTGTTGAATGAACGTGAGCTGCAGAAGTAAAGAATTGTGTACTGCCTAAGTTTTCAACATATGCGAATGCGATGAGTGCCCCTGGGGGAACTCGCAGGGAATACCTGAAATTGGCATAGTCAGTCCAGAGCCGGGACAAGGTCCTCCAGCACCCAAGGCTGAGACACCAAAGTGCGCCCCTCCATCCCTCCACCCCAGCCGTCACACACTGATTGCTATTAGACTAAGAGGCACCCCAGGGCCCCCAACACCTTAATCTCTAGTTATCTGGCTTGTAGTCACTTCCATGTATCTCTCTTCTTATTTCTTTCTGCTTCAAACACAATTAGGAACGACAGCTGAATGAATTGTGCGCCCCCTCCTACACTGCGCCCTGAGGCTGGAGCCTCTCCAGCCTATGCCTCGGCCCGGCCCTGAGTCAGTCTATAAGTATACTTATAAAAGATAAATGATATATGGCTTAGTCCAGTAGTGTAGCTTAGGAGCTCTGGGCCGCAGTGTAAGTTGTGTGTTTTTTGTTTTGTTTTTTTACATTGGGCCCCCTCAGACACTTTCTACATAACAATTGATGTGGAGCACCAATACCTGCCAAGGACAGCTGCAGTGTCAGGGTAGGAACACACTAGGCAGAAACGTTAGTGTTGAGGAAAAACGCACATAATGCAAGTCAGTGAGCTGCATGGAAAAATGCATTTGCGATCTGCAGTGTGCGTTTTTTAAAACACAGGACTTGCATATTTTTCCAAAACGCATCTAAAAACGCACATAATAAATGTCAATGGTGATGCAGAGGTGTTGCGTTTTCAGTGCTGTATTTCCGCTTCCTGTTGTCTTCCTAGTGATTAGCATAAAACGCATACAAAGTGCATATGCGATTAGATATGTGAACTGCAAACTCATTAAAATGCAACAACGCATGTGCTGAACAAAAAAGCAAAATGCACAAACACATATGCAGCAAAACGCTAACTTCATGCACTGCCTAGTGTGTTCCCACCCTCTGGGCTCTTTTACACTACATGCAATTCCGATTTCTGATTTTTATGCTTTTTTCCTCCATGTGATTCAGATTTTTGTGATAGGATTTTTTTTCAAAAAAGGTCCTGCATGCTGCATTTTTTTTCCCCTGCATTTTTTAGTCTTGTGTTACTAGCATATAGTGAAAATCTGAATCAGAAATTGGCACTGTGATTTGCAGGGTAAAAGTAGCCTAAAGGTCCGTACCCACTATGCGATTTATCTGATGACCTCTGATTTTATTTTTTTGTGTGTGACAGTTTATGCGACCTCGCAACTAGGGTACCGGCACGTGATTACAAGAACTAATCGACGCGCGGCAATAACGACCATCACAGCAGATCCGATCTTTAAGACCCCAATAGCTCCCATGTATTGTACCACGTTTGCTTAAACTCTTGTTCATGCCAGTTGTGTGCAGTCGCGCATACCCACCGCCGGAAAGCTAGATCAGGGAGCGCTCGTCGTCGTGGGACGTCGCTGGGATCCATCTGTCTGTTATTCAGCTGTAGAGAGGTGTGTATACTGGGAAGGAGAACAGTCTAATAATGGTTGCAACTTTTCAAAGCGCATACTGTATAGAGGTGATCATTCCCAGCTTAGCATCAATAAAGAGCTAATAAGGTGGTTGAAGAAGGGGCCCTACTGATCCTCTCTGGTCCAGTGGCCCCGGTGCAGTCACTACCTCTGCATCCACTATTGCTATGCCACTGGGTAAGTCTGATTAAAGGATACCAGAGCCCAAATTAGGATGAGAAATAATCCAACGTGCATACAGACTATTTTGGATTGTTTGATCCTCATCAGTGCATGGCATGGATTAATTTGGCACTATGCAGTAGGGCTTGTAACACTGAGAGGTACAGACTAACCAGAAAGCTCATGGTGAACCAGAACTCTTTGGAGTGTATGAGGGGCTACAATGGTCCTAAAAGCCCCCTTACTAAAATACTAAGAAAAACAAAAGTTTGCTTTCTTAAAACAGAAAATTTGCGATAATTCAGGTTGGAGTGAGCTTGAGATGTCTCCCAGGCACCACTGCTGAATATATGCAAATTAACCATTGTTGCCCTTACAAGCTAAATACACCTCCAGATCCGCTGGAATGCAATGATGTGTCAGCTTGTTAATTTGTACAGAGCCATAATAATCCAACATGCATACAGACTGTTTCGGATTGTTTGATCCTCATCAGTGCAAGGCATGGATTAATTTGGCTCTATCTTTGTCTATAACATCGGACAGCCAGCTGGACACTGGCAACTCACTTGAATTATTTCTCACGAAGGGCCTCTTGGCCTCTGACAATTGGCCATCTTGGACTTCCTCCAAAGACTTGCGATTGCTGCATGGACTACCAATAACGGTATTTGAACTGTACATTATGACATTCTGTTCCTTTTCATCTCTACTCTTTCTATCAAACCAATCTGTTCTGCCGGACAGGTATATTTACCTGTGGGCTAAAGTAAGCTATGTGTATGTCGTTTTTGGAATAAAACTAACTATTTTATCATTCAGTCTTGTGCCTGTTCTGGTCATCTGATTGTTGCTACAACTATTCTGCCCTCTGAAGAGTCAGTCATTCCACCGCATTGTTTTATTATTTTCTTCTAAATTGTCGTTTTGCTAGTTAGGTTGTAAATAACAGTTTTCTTCCTTTTAGGAATAGCTAGCGGGAGCCTCTTTGCTCCCTACCGAACTGGAAGAGTGGTGGCAGTGAGATTACCCAATTTCCAGCACAAAATTGATATTTTTTGTTTACTGATTGTACATACAATTGGGATTGTACATGTATGGGCACCTCCAAACAATCTTAAACGTTTACTACGCACACAATGAACTTGCCTCCAGAAGTCTCTCTAGTGCATGAGACCTGCATGGCAACAGTGGCCTAGTAATACGGGATTGGTGAGTGATTGTCACATTACATATTGTCGGCAGTTGTGTAACCAATCTTTATTGTCAGTCTGCTCACCGTACTTCCTGCGTATGCTAACGGGAGCAGATTAGACGGGATTGGCACGCTTTTCTGATGCTCAGTTCCCCATCCCCCCCCCTTTTTCCTTTCTGCCCCCTCTGGTACCTGTAATTGCCCTTCAGCCCCGTCTTCTGGACGAGCATCAGTGCACCTGCGCTGGCTGGGCTGCTTGCGTACTATAGCGTACGGCCGGGACCATTCTGCGCATGCACGTGACCGCACACATGTGCAGAGTGCTTCTGATGGTGGTTGCATGCTTTAGACTCAGACTGGAGCCAACTGAACCAGTTACCAGGGCTGATTACTGCTGAATGGAGGGCAATGGGAGGATGGGGAGTGACTCATCCATGCTTATGGGGATGGAGGAAGCCCCGGGTACATAAAAAAAAAAAAAAAAAAAAAAAAAATAACTTTGGATTTCGCCTTCTCTGGGTCACTTTAAGTATTTTTAGTTAAAGCAAACCTGTGAGGAAAATAAAAACTCAAAAGCTTCTCTGATCCTCCTACAGGCCACCAGTTCTCTCCAGGACCCTCTTCTTCTGCACAGCCATGTGCCTGTCATTTACGACCGCGTCCGCAAGGCGCAGACGCAATGACGGTTATGCCTGCACAGTGGGATGGAGCTGCTTGTGCATGGAGGCAAATAAAACCTGTGCAGGAGCGGCTCTGAGCTAATGTGCGGGAGCGTGGCTGTGCGAACCTATTCAGCAAGTCCTTGTTGAATAGGTTCAGAAGGTCCCAGTGCTGGAATGGCGAGCTCAAGGGGGATGGGGAAGCTTCTTGATTATCTAGAACGATCTTGTGAACTTTTGTTTAGCTCACAGGTACACTTTTTGAATGAAAAGCATTTATTCACAGCTTAGACCTGTCAAATATATGCATCAAGGAGAACATGATATTATTTGCAAAACTGGGTAGTGAGTACTTCCTCTTACATTCTGTAACAGTGTTGAGAAACATTGGTGTACAATATCGCACCATTAGCCATAAGACATAAAGGATTGAATCCTTATACCATGTACTGTATTGGCTATTTTTTTTCCTAAATGTAGTCAGTAAGTGGTAGTACAGATCTTTTTCAGCATAAAATGAAGGGACGAGACATTCACACTGCACATAGCTGGTTGTCCGCATTTGTGAGTAAAAACATGCCTGAAGCTTGTGAGTGAGCGGTCTGGATTGTTTATTTGGGGCTTTGTTGTGTTTTTAGGATTATGGACATTGTACATCTCAAATGGGTTTTTGTTACTTCCAGGTAGAGATGATCGATATATCTTTTGCCATGGATCCCCCTCTGGCATGCCACGGGCCAGGTGTTAGGCCCCCTGAAACAAATTCTCCATCACTTTTTTTTTTTTTTTTTTTTTTTTTTTTGGGGGGGGGGGGGGGGGGAGGGGCCAGAAACGGTCCATATAGGTTTTAGAATTCACCTAACTTTGTTCGTGAACTGAAAATTTGATGTTCGCTACATCATTACTATCGAATAGGTCCAATTTTTTAGGCCCAGTGCACACCAAAAACCTCTAGCAGATCTGCAAAATGCTAGAGGTTTTTGAAGCAGATTTCAGAGCGGTTCTAGGCAAGTTTAGAGAGGTTTTCTAAACATGCCTAGCGGTTTTTGTGTAGCAGATTTCAAATATTGCTACAGTAAAGCGGTTACTGAACAGCTTCTGTAACAAAAAACTCCTGGAAAACTGCTCTGATCTAGCTTTTTTTCAGAGCGGTTTTCCACTTTCCTATACTTTAACATTGATGCAGAAATGCCTCAGAAATCTGAAAAATGCTGCAGCCTCTGACTTTGCGTTTGTGGAAAAAACGAATCGTTCTGGTGTGCACAATGCCGCTGAAATACATTAGCCAAGCGGGTTTCCCCTTGCAAGCGTTTAAAAAAACAAACACTCCAGAACCGCTCTGGTGTGCACCAGCTGGATCTACAGCCT
This sequence comes from Hyperolius riggenbachi, assembly GCF_040937935.1. Classification (NCBI taxonomy): domain Eukaryota; kingdom Metazoa; phylum Chordata; class Amphibia; order Anura; family Hyperoliidae; genus Hyperolius; species Hyperolius riggenbachi. The sequence continues at coordinate 80,442,078 of NC_090651.1, forward strand.
GTATGTGACAAGCATTCCTCTGACTGTTCCTGCCTCTGGCATAGCACAGCAGATGATATCTGATGTGACTGTCAGTCTCTGTCAGAATTAACCCCTTGCTCTGTAAAAAATGTTTCTCTAATGCGAGGTGGGTTTGCTTTCCCCACTGGTTAAACTCTGAGCATTTCACCTGTTAGATCACCAAACTCACAGGTAACCCCCAGCTGCTACAAATTGTTCTATGGATTTTTTCTTTCATAGTCCAACTTTTTTCCTACAAAACTACTTCTTTAACCCCCTTGGCGGTATCAAAAATACCGCCAGGGGGAAGCGCAGCAGTTTTTTTTTTTTTTTTTTAAATCATGTAGCGAGCCGAGGGCTCACTACATGATAGCCGCTGCTCAGCGGCATCCCCCCGCCCTCTTCGATCGCCTTCGGCGATCTCCGATCAGGAAATCCCGTTCAAAGAACGGGATTTCCTGGAGGGCTTCCCCCGTCGCCATGGCGACGGGGCGGGATGACGTCACTGACGTCGGGACGTCATTGGGAGTCCCGGGCCACCCCTCGGCGCTGCCTGGCACTGATTGGCCAGGCAGCGCACGGGGTCTGGGGGGGCGCGCGCCGCACCGGATAGCGGCGATCGGGCGCGCGGCGGCGATCGGGGTGCTGGCGCAGCTAGGGCCTGAGCGGCACCCTCCGGCGGCTTACCCCGTGTCTAGCACGGGGTTACCGCTAAGGAGGTTAAAGAAAATCTGTAACGAAGAAACCTCCCCTAGGGGGTGCTCACCTCGGGTGGGGGAAGCCTCCGGATCCTATTAAGGCTTCCCCAGTCCTCCTCGGTCCCACGGTGGCAGTGAAAATCCTCCCGAAACGGCAGAGATGTAAATATTTAACTTCTGGCTCCAGCGCAGGTGCAGTATCCGCTCCTTCCCACGGAGATAGGCGGAAATAGCCGATCTCCGTCGGGCCGCTCTACTGCGCAGGCGCAAGTTGACTGCGCAGTAGAATGGACCCGACGGAGATTGGCTTTTTCTGCCTATCTCCGTCAGAAGAGCCGCAACAGCGCCCCTGCTGGAGCCTGGAAAGGTTTATTAGGATCCGGAGACTTCCCCTCAAAAAAACAATCTTTTTATTTAATAAAAGTTTTTAACATAATAACCCTACCTAAATCGCCGCATCCCCGCCGCTCTAATCTAACTACATACCCCCAAACTCCCTGGGGGGCAATCCGGGGAGCGCTTCCGTGTGAGGCAGGGCTATGAGCCTCTGCCTCTCAGCGCGTCTGTCAGCCCGGATCGCCGCCTCTCCCTTCCATCACTGAGAGGGGCGGGGGAGAGGCGGAGATCTGCTGCTGACAGAGGCGTGTGAGGCAGGGCTGCAGCTCATAGCCCTGCCTCACACGGAAGCGCTTAGGGCAGCAAAAGCCACGACCAAGAAAGTCGTGGATTTTGCAGATCCTCATACACACCTTGTTTAACAGACATTCATCTGCATATCTGACAATCATCTGCAGATCTGAAAATCCATCCCGGTGGATCTGATCTGCAGATAAATGTCTGTTAAACAAGGTGTGTATGAGGATCTGCAGATATCATAGACTGAATGTATTTTGCAGGAACGGATCTTTTGCAGATACTGATCTGTTGAATGTGTACAGCGGTCTTTGTGTGCAGCATCTTGCAAAGATTTTTATCTGATGGGGAGTTCAGCTCCATAGAATAGACTGTGTAGGTATGGCTCTCATACTACATGGAATGCAGTAAAATTGGTCTGTGATCTTGCCTTTTCCAAAGACTTTTATCTCAAGTGTGTATGTAGCCTTAAGGTGCATACACACATCAGACTATAGTCTTTGGAAAATGAAAGATCACAGACCAATCTTACCACCCTTCATGTAGTATGAGATCCCTTACTCTACCCAGTCTTTTCTATGGAGCTGAACTCCACATTAGAAAAAAATCTTTGCAAGATGCTGCACACACAGATGCTGAACAGACACAAAAGATCAGTATCTGCAAAAGATCTGTTCCTGCCAAAAATCCATTCCTGTAAATTGCAATGATAGTCTATGAGATCTGCAGATCATCATACACACATGATTTAACTGACATTCATCTGCAGATCAGATCCACCAGGATGGATTTTCAGATCTGCAGATGATTGCCAGATATGCAGATGAATGTCAGTTAAATCATGTGTGTATGATGATCTGCAGATCTCATAGACTATCATAGCAATTTGCAGAAATGGATTTTTGGCAGGAACAGATCTTTTACAGATAATGATCTTTTGTATCTGTACAGAATCTGTGTGTGCAGCATCTTGCAAAGATTTTTTTCTGATGTGAAGTTCAGCTCCATAGAATAAGACTGTGTACAGTATGGCTCTCATACTACATGAAGGGTGGTAAGATTGGTCTGTGATCTTTCATTTTCCAAAGACTATAGTCTGATGTGTGTAAGAGCCTTTACTCTTCTCTACCTGATTGTGTATGCATTGCCCACCCTTCACTATAGAAAGTGCATTTGTCTCGACATGAGAAATATTGGCCAATCAAAGAGGAACAGAGGTGTGGGAGGGGAAAACAGGAGGGAAAGAGGCTTCAGCCAATCTGCATTAAAGAGGCACTTAAGTGAGAAAAAGAAGTTTTACTCACCTGGGGCTTACCTCAGCCCCCTGCAGCTGATCGGTGCCCACGACGAGTCGCTCTGATGCTCCGGGTCCTGCCGGCGGCCACTTCCGGTTTCGCCGTCAGGACCTGTCAGGCTGGGGAACGCGGCTGATACTACGCGTTCCCAGCCAAAATAGCACCCCTATGCGGCCATATGTCCGCATAAGCACCCCTATGCGGCCATATGTCCGCATAGGCACCCCTATGCGGACATATGGCCGCATAGGGGTGCTATTTTGGCTGGGAACGCATAGTATCAGCTGCGTTCCCCAGCCTGACGGGTCATGACGGCGAAACTGGAAGTGGCCGCTGGCGGGACCCGGAGCATCAGAGCGACTCGTCGTGGGCCGGCGCCCACGACGAGCTGCAGGGGGCTGAGGTAAGCCCCAGGTGAGTAAAACTCATTTTTTTTCTCACTTAAGGTTCACTTTATGTCTGAGGGGAAAGTAAAGAAGCAAAAAAGGACAACCCAGCATGCCCTGCAACTGTTTGTGCGTACTAAATAAGAGTCAGGTAAACTGGGGAATGATCATTTATGAACAAGAAAAGTAATAGTGATTTTAACTTTTGGATTGCCTGGTTAGCATCCTTATTACTTGTTTACCAGATAAAAATAAAGAATTGATTTGATTTTATGCCTAACAGTTACACTTTAACGTAGTAAGAAATATATATAATATATTATATATCTATATCTCCAGAGCCGGATTATCCACCAGGCAACAGACGCAGTTGCTTGGATCTAGTGAAAGGTCAGGGGCCCCGCCAGCCCCAGTAAAGATTTATTGCCCCTGTTCTTGTAAACCTTTATGGTCCATTAAAAACAGTCTGTATGAATGGTGTCTGTAGCTTGTAAAGCTGTCACACAGGCTGGGGGCTGGAAAGACTTCTATCTGTGTGATCTCTGTCCAGTTCAATCCAGCATTCAAACAGGAGAATCTGCTTGCTAGCCAGGAAGGATACAGGTACATGTGTAGTTAACTATACTTCCATAATGGCATAATCATTTAGACAAACTGCTTTTCTAAAAAGCCTTTGGCCGGTAGCACACTTGTCTGTCAGTTTTCTGGGCACTCTTTTTTTCTGCACGCGGTTTTTACCATGTGTCTGTACGTGGGAAAACACAGGCATTTTTTTGCAGAACCTACTTTAATTTATATAGACAATCCACACTTTGCTTCACTGCTGTCAGGTTGTTGTTTTTCTGGATAGGAAAAAAACCTAACTGTGTGCACTAGCCCTCCTTTGATTTACATTGGTTCTCAGCTTTCTGGGGCAGAAAACAGACAAGTGTGCTCCCAGTCTAGAGTTCTGCATTGCCTCTGTTGGTTTACATTGCAGGTGCAGCCTTGAGCGCTGTCATTTGTCTATCAGTCTAGAGTTCTGTTTGTGATGTTTACAATTGGTTCCTATCATTGCTGAGCTAATTTGCCTAAAGGCCCATACACACAGGGCACAACTGTTGCCACAAACACGTGGCACCCGCATGTCTGAGCGACAGTTGCCCCGTGTGTATGACGCGCGCACCACGAACTGTCGCCATTTAGTGAAGTTGCCGTGTGATTGAAAAGTTCAATTGCCGGCAACATCTGTCTCCGCAACTGTCGCTAGTCCGCTACGCGTACTGCATGTGTATGCGGACTAGCGACAGGAGACAAACGCAAGTGAATGGAGCATCCGGCCGGGGGATGCTCCCTTCACAGACAGCTTCCGCCGCCTCTTCGCCTTTCTGGCGAGAAGCGTGGATAGCTGTCGCTCCCTGGTCTCTCGGCTGCATGCAACGGGACAGTTGTGCCCCGTGTGTATGTAGCTTTAGTTTAATCACCCAAGTTATACCTGAATGTGGCCACAGCCATGCTCAGATTTGAATCTTGTTAGTTTGACATGTTGTGGCATTACCTGGCAGCAAAAAAAAGATGCATTTCGCAGAGTGTGAGCAGACGTGGTCTCTCCAACGTCATCAGGACGGTACTGCACAGCCGCAGAACTACTGCGCCTGCGCAGTACCGTCCTGATGCCAACGGAGAGACCAGTGACCCGTGCGGTGGAGTGCAGAAGAAGCTGCGCCAGTGGAGAAGACCGGGAGCCACCGGAGCTGTGGCAAGGGCACAGGATGGCTGCCCCAGGCTGGAGGAAGCCCCAGGTAAGTGGATCCCTTTATTTTTATTTATTTATTTTTTTTGCTTGGATGTATGCTTTAACCACTTTCCGACCGCCGCATGTACAAATGGCGGCCGGGAAGTGGATCCCGCAAGGACCGCCGCATGAACTATTGGCGGCGGTCCTTGTACGGGTATGGGCGGAGCGATCGGGTCATTCGTGACGCGATCCTCCGCCGGGGACTGGCTCCGCCCCCCTCGCGCTGTAACCCGCCGGCCGTTCGGAAGCGCCGGCGGGTTACTAGCACCCGGATCGCCGCATACAAAGTGTATAATACACTTTATAATGTATACAAAGTGTATTATACAGGCTGCCTCCTGCCCTGGTGGTCCCAGTGTCCGAGGGTCCACCAGGGCAGGCTGCAGCCACCCTAGTCTGCACCCAAGCACACTAATTTCCCCCCCCCCTGATCAACCACAGCACCCCTCAGACCCCCGCCCACCCCCAGACCCCTGTTTGCACCCAATCACCCATCAATCACTCCCTGTCACTATCTGTAAACGCTATTTTTTTTTAATGCCCTAAACTGCCCCCTGCTCCCTCCTGATCACCCCCCCCACCCCTCAGATTCTACCCAGACCCCCCCCCCCCCTGTGTACTGTATGCATCTATCCCCCCTGATCACCTGTCAATCACCTGTCACTGCCACCCATCAATCAGCCCCTAACCTGCCCCTTGCGGGCAATCTGATCACCCACCCACACCACTAGATCGCCCGCAGATCCGACATCAGATCACCTCCCAAGTGCAGTGTTTACATCTGTTTTCTACCCTAAACACCCACTAATTACCCATCAATCACCCCCTATCACCACCTGTCACTGTTACCCATCAGATCAGACCCTAATCTGCCCCTTGCGGGCACCCAATCACCCGCCTACACGCTCAGATTGCCCTCAGACCCCCACTTATCAATTCGCCAGTGCATTATTTACATCTGTTCATCCCTGTAATAACCCACTGATCACCTGTCAATCACCCATCAATGACCCCCTGTCACTGCCACCCATCAATGACCCCCTGTCACTGCCACCCATCAATCAGCCCCTAAACTGCCCCTTGCGGACAATCTGATCACCCACCCACACCAATAGATCGCCCGCAGATCCGACGTCAGATCACCTCCCAAGTGCAGTGTTTACATCTGTTCTCTACCCTAAACACCCACTAATTACCCATAAATCACCCCCTGTCACTGCTACCCATCAGATTAGACCCCTATCTGCCCCTAGGGCACTAAATCACCCGCCCACACCCTCAGAAAGCCCTCAGACTCCAGCCCTGATCACCTCGCCAGTGCATTGCTTGCATCTATTCCCCCCTGTAATCACACCTTGAGACACCCATCAATCACCTCCTGTCACCCCCTAGCACACCTACCCATCAGATCAGGCCCTAATTTGCCCCGTGTGGGCTCCTGATCACTCGGCCAAACCCTCAGATCCCCCTCAGACCCCCTTCCGATCACCTCCCCAGTGCATTGATTGCATCTATTTTCCCCTCTAACCACCCCCTGAGACACCCATCAATCACCTCCTGTCACTCCCCCCTAGCACTCCTATCCATCAGATCAGGCCCAATACAACCTGTCATCTAAAAGGCCACCCTGCTTATGACCGGTTCCACAAAATTCGCCCCCTCATAGACCACCTGTCATCAAAATTTGCAGATGCTTATACCCCTGAACAGTCATTTTGAGACATTTGGTTTCCAGACTACTCACGGTTTTGGGCCCGTAAAATGCCAGGGCGGTATAGGAACCCCACAAGTGACCCCATTTTATAAAAGACACCCCAAGGTATTCTGTTAGGTGTATGACGAGTTCATAGAAGATTTTATTTTTTGTCAAAAGTTTGCGGAAATTGATTTTTATTATTTTTTTTTCCACAAAGTGTCATTTTTCACTAACTTGTGACAAAAAATAAAATCTTCTATGAACTCGCCATACACCTAACGGAATACCTTGGGGTGTCTTCTTTCTAAAATGGGGTCACTTGTGGGGTTCCTATACTGCCCTGGCATTTTAGGGGCCCTAAACCGTGAGGAGTAGTCTAGAAAACAAATGCCTCAAAATGACCTGTGAATAGGACGTTGGGCCCCTTAGCGCACCTAGGCTGAAAAAAAGTGTCACGTGGTATCGCCGTACTCAGGAGAAGTAGTATAATGTGTTTTGGGGTGTATTTTTACACATACCCATGCTGGGTGGGAGAAATATCTCTGTAAATGACAATTGTTAGATTTTTTTTTTTTTTACACACAATTGTCCATTTACAGAGATATTTCTCCCACTCAGCATGGGTATGTGTAAAAATACACCCCAAAACACACTATACTACTTCTCCTGAGTATGGCGATACCACATGTGTGGCACTTTTTTGCACCCTAACAGCGCTAAGGGGCCCAAAGTCCAATGAGTACCTTTAGGATTTCACAGGTCATTTTTGTTTCAAGACTACTCCTCACGGGTTAGGGCCCCTAAAATTCCAGGGCAGTATAGGAACCCCACAAATGACCCCATTCTAGAAAGAAGACACTCAAAGGTATTCCGTTAGGTGTATGGTGAGTTCATAGAAGATTTTTATTTTTTGTCACAAATTAGCGGAAAATGACACTTTGTGAAAAAAAAACCAATTAAAATCAATTTCCGCTAACTTGCGACAAAAAATAAAACCTTCTATGAACTCGCCATACTCCTAACGGAATACCTTGGGGTGTCTTCTTTCTAAAATGGGGTCATTAGTGGGGTTCCTATACTGCCCTGGCATTTTAGGGGCCCTAAACCGTGAGGAGTAGTCTTGAAACAAAAATGACCTGTGAAGTCCTAAAGGTACTCATTGGACTTTGGGCCCCTTAGCGCAGTTAGGGTGCAAAAAAGTGCCACATATGTGGTATCGCCGTACTCAGGAGTAGTATGTGTTTTGGGGTGTATTTTTACACATACCCATGCTGAGTGGGAGAAATATCTCTGTAAATGGACAATTGTGTTAAAAAAAAAAAAATCAAACAATTGTCATTTACAGAGATATTTCTCCCACCCAGCATGGGTATGTGTAAAAATACACCCCAAAACACATTATACTACTTCTCCTGAGTACGGCAATACGACATGTGTGGCACTTTTTTACAGCCTAACTGCGCTAAGGGGCCCAAAGTCCAATGAGCACCTTTAGTCTTTACAGGGGTGCTTACAATTAGGCACCCCCCAAAATGCAAGGACAGTAAACACACCCCACAAATTACCCTATTTTGGAAAGTAGACACTTCAAGGTATTCAGAGAGGAGCATAGTGAGTCCGTGGCAGATTTCATTTTTTTTTTTTTTTGTCGCAAGTTAGCAGAAATGGAAACTTATTTTTTTTTGTCACAGAGGGCTGGTGCACACCAAAACCCGCTAGCAGATCCGCAAAACGCTAGCAGATTTTGAAACGCTTTTTCTTATTTTTCTGCAGCGTTTCAGCTAGCGTTTTGCGGTTTTGTGTAGCGGTTTTGGTATAGTAGATTTCATGTATTGTTACAGTAAAGCTGTTACTGAACAGCTACTGTAACAAAAACCGCCTGGCAAACCGCTCTGAAGTGCCGTTTTTCAGAGCGGTTTGCGGTTTTCCTATACTTAACATTGAGGCAGAAACGCATCCGCAATCCAAAATCTGCAGCAGCCCGGGAGTATGCGTTTCTGCAAAACGCCTCCCGCTCTGGTGTGCACCAGCCCATTGAAATACATTACCCTAGCGGATCCGCACCCGCAAGCGGATCGCAAACTGCAGCGGAAACGCTCCGGTGTGCACTAGGCCAAAGTGTCATTTTCCGCTAACTTGTGACAAAAAATAAAATCTTCTATGAACTCACCATGCCTCTCAGTGAATACTTTGGGATGTCTTATTTCCAAAATGGGGTCATTTGGGGGGTATTTATACTATCCTGGAATTCTAGCCCCTCATGAAACATGACGGGTGGTCAGAAAAGTCATAGATGCTTCAAAATGGGAAAATTCACTTTTTGCACCATAGTTTGTAAACACTATAACTTTTACCCAAACCAATAAATATAGGCTGAATGGGTTTTTTTTAATTACAAACATGTTTGTCCACATTTTTCGTGCTGCATGTATACAGAAATTTTACTTTATTTGAAAATAGTCAGCACAGAAAGTTAAAAAAAAAAATTTTTTTGGGCAAAATTCATGTCTTTTTTGATGAATATAATAAGGTAAAAATTGCAGTAGCAATCAAATAGCAGCAAAAGAAAGCTTTATTAGTGACAAGAAAAGAGGCCAAAATTCAGTTAGGTGGTAGGTTGTATGAGCGAGCAGTAAACCGTGAAAGCTGCAGTGGTCTGGAAAAAAAGGGTCTGGTCCTTAAGGGGGGTAAAGCCCACGGTCCTCAAGTGGTTAAGGTGGCCATACACTGATAGATTTGCAGCAGATTCGACCATCAGATATTTCTGTCAAATTCCTGTCGGGTCGAATCTGACAGGAATCTATCTGATGTGTGCCACAAAGTAGTAACCGATTTCCAATAGATTTCAGAATTTAAATCTATTGAAAATCTAAATCCCCACCTACACCATAAATTTTTTTTGTTCGATTAATTGATTCGATTCAACCCGAGATGTCCGATCTGTATTTGATTTGATTCAATTTGCCATTGTTTTGCACAATCTATGGTCATGGATGTTTGGCTGGGGATTTGGGGGGTCTAAACACCTCGTTTTGCGGCGGGGATGCGGCGGTTTACTTGTGCTGAGACTACTGAAGTGAATAATAAGGTAAAAAGGGCAAAATGTATTCGCTTCAGTGTCTCTGTAAAGGCATTACTGCACCATCATCAAATTAGCCTATAAAACCCAACCACATCGGCTGTGAAAGGTAAGGCTTCATTTGCTAAGGCCTCTTCCACAGAGAAGCAGGGCCAGATTTACCGTAAGGCACCTACCTACAGGTGCCTGATGATTATAGAAAGGCGGCTACTCCCCTCCCACAGTGCTTCCCTATGCAGAGTCCTGAGTGGAGTGTAAATGGGAGGTTACTCTCCCTCCTCTCGGCATTCCACTAACTAGCTCTCCTTTCAGTCAGGGCACCTCTAGCTACTTAATCCGGAGGTTCCTTTAGCTCCCCAATGCTCGGGGGGCACCTCTAGCTACTTAGTATTAGGTAGCCAGAAGTATGTTTTAATAAGGGGCACCTGTAGCTGCCTGACGGACAAGGGAAGTAAGGGAGAAGTGACAGCAGGGCCAGCCAGCACCATTGCAGTGTGATTCGGTGGTGGTTTGTGAGTTCATGGAGGTTGAAATCTAAGGTGCCAGGATCTCTGTGCCTGTAGGCTTCTGTGAGGTAAATCCAGCCTGCGGGGAAAAATGAACTGCGCAACTGTCCATAGTTCAGTCATTGGTCTGCCAGGCATGCTATTCTCATGTGATGCTGGGGGCAGCACGGTGGCGTAGAGGTTAGCTCTCTCGCCTTGTAGCGCTGGGTCCCTGGTTCGAATCCCAGCCAGGGCACTATCTGCAAAGAGTTTGTATGTTCTCTCCGTGTCTGTGTGCAGTGGCGTAGCTAAGGAGCTGTGGGCCCCGGTGCAAGTTTTACATGGGGCCCCCCCAAGCACTCTATACATAACAATTGATACGGCACACCAAAACCTGCTAAGGACAACCACAGTGTCAGAGTTGCAAGAAGGGAATGGGGAACAGTTTGTTAATGATTACTACTATTCAAAGCATCTATAGAAGTGATTATTACCAGCAAAGGATCAACAGAGAGCTAATACTGTGATAGAGGGTGGACACTTCGGGGCCCCTCTGGCCCAAGGGCCCCGATGCGGTCGCTACCTCTGCACCCCCTATTGCTACGCCCCTGTCTGTGTGGGTTTCCTCCGGGCACTCCGGTTTCCTCCCACATTCCAAAAACATACGGATAAGTTAATTGGCTCCCCCTAAAAAATTGGCCCTAGACTACAGTACTTACACTACATAATGTAGACATATGGCAATGGTAGGGATTAGATTGTGAGCTCCTTTGAGGGACAGTTAGTGACAAGATATATATATATATATATATATATATATATATATATATATATATATATATATATATATATATATATATATATTGTACAGCGCTGCGTAATATGTCGGCGCTATATAAATACTAAATAATAATAATAATGAAACCAAACAGGGGTGTTTGTAATAACACACGTGGCAACAATTGACGCATAGTGCCTATACTCTGCAGTGGGAAACCGCAGCATATGTCTTGCAGGTGGCTTCTGTCCTCTTAGAAATGATGCATGGGATGGATGCCAGTTCTGAATACGCACAGCTGCCTGCAAGCTCCTGGCACACAGGGCCGGATTTACCATAAGGCACTGTAGGCATGTGCCTACAGGTGCCTGATAGTGGAAAGGCTGTCCACTCCTCTCCCCTATTACCTCCCTCCCTTCTACCCTATGCAGAGTCTAGAGCACAATTCCCTTCAGTCGAGGGCTCCTCTAGCTACCTATGCCTTGAGGGAACCTCTAGCTACTTAATACTGAGGATAGCTCTGGCTACCTAATGCGAAGGAACGCCTGTAGCTACTTATGACGGGCAAGGAAAGTAAGGGAGGAGTGACAGCTGGGCCAGCCAGCACACTTGCGGTGCGGTTTGGTGGGGGTTTGTAGGTTCATGGAGGGTGAAGTCTAGGGTGCCAGGACACCTGTGCCTATAGGCTCCTGTGATGTAAATCCAGGCCTGCTGGCACATCCACAGGAGCAGCTGACAAGCAACAAATACAACACCTGTCAGATGCCTCTGTGAGAGAAGCTTGAGGTTATTTTTGCTGGAAATCTTTGGAAACCACATGTGAATCTGTGTACTCACCCTAGGCTTAAAGGAAACCTAAATCAAAATGTGCTGCTCCATGATATACTTATCCAGGGCTTCCCCATGCCCCTTGTGGCCGACATCTCCACTCGCAGCCGCCAGCCCGGAGCCCCTGCCGGTGTAGAGGCCGACCTCAAGGTTGTCCTTACAGCGCCTGCGTGAAGCACTGCTGTCAATCAAGTCCACTTTGTCCACAGTGTACTGCGCAAGCACAGTAGTTCTGCGTCTGTGCAGGACACTGCGGACAACATGGACTGGATTGACAGCGGCCCTTCAAGCAGGGGCTGGAGGAAACCCCGGGTAAGTATATGATGTGACAGCACATTTTGCTTTGTTTCTGTAACGATCGGTGTAACACAGAGAGGATCTGATAACCGGTGATCTGCAGTATCACTGGGAATACAGATATATACTAGATTATTGATGATCTGCAGTATCACCGATAATCAGATATATAGGCTAACCTCTGGACACCTGAGTAGAGTAGTAGTGTTTGGTGCAACAGTAATACTTAGAGGACTAGGCCTCAGAGCAGTAAGGCTGAGAGTAGGAAGGACAACCTAGAGTGACACTCAGGAGGGAGTGTCACTACCAGGACTGGAAACCGCCTCTGACAGTAAGGTCGGTTCTCGAGGTCGGACAAACCAGGTCATAACCACACACAGATACAGAACAGATTCAGAAGGCAGATGCGGGGTCTAATAAACAAGCAGGGTTCGGCAACAGGGTATCAGAAATATCGAGGTACAGAATCAGGAAGCAGATGCAGAGTCTTAGGGCGAGCTGGGGTTTGGCAACAGAGTATCAGAATAGCAAGGTACAGGATCAGAGTTCAGAAGAATAGTCAGGCAAGCAGAAGGTCACAACAGATAATACAGTATAATTTCCAAACGCTAAGGTGTGAGATCCGTGGCCGTCAACACCTTTGGAAACTATGCTAGAACACAGATACAGACAGGTCTGAGTGCTACCACGTTGTGTGAGCAACGCCAGACAACCAGCAACTGAACAGCCGGCAGTATATATACACAGACATTCTCCAGCACCTCCCTAAGGGCCGGTTCACACGGACGGCAGGCGGCGTTGGGGTGGCCAGGAAGTCGCGTCGTCCTGCGACGTCCCGTTCGGTGGCGGCGGTACAGAGATCGTCGCGATCGGCGTTTCTCGTCCCCGCAGGGGGACATATAGCCGCGCCGGCTAGCCGTCCCTGGACGTTGCATGCGGCTTCTAGGGACGGCCGAAACGATGCGTTAAATCGGGATCAGAACGCCGCGTTTATGCAATCGACGGTAATCGACGGTAACCGCGCAATGCTAAACGCTCCTATTCACTTGAATGGGAGAGTTTAGCCGATGGGTCCCGAACGCTTGACGGTAGACGCCGCCAAGCGTCCGTGTGAACCGGCCCTAAGTGCTGGACCAATGGGAAGGAGCAGAGTCGTCAGCTGACCGACCAGGTCAGCTGACCTTTTTCTGGCTGCCATATAAGTTCTGCCTCTCCGCGCGCACGCGCGTCATTCTGAACCTGGAGGGACTATGAGTCCCAGCCACACCGACACTGTTTTGCAATGTCTCTGCGGTCCCATGCGCGGGGTTGGTCGCACCGCTCACAACACATGCGGCGGCCTCCCCGCGCAGGGACAAAGTGTCAGTAACGGGGCCATGCGCGCTGTCAGACGTGGCGGTTTTTCCGCATTCCGCCCTTCTCTCCATAGAAGCAGCCGCCTCCCGCTGAGCAGAGGCGGCTGCTTTTCTGCGTTTCATCACAGTTTCCTTTTTTAAAGGACACCTTAACCTCCTGAGTGTTACACTGCTCAGGAGGCTTTGTTAGTTTGTGCCCCCAAGATTAATTTGCTCACATGGCTGTAAAAGTTTTAGCTAGCACTAGGCTAGCTAGTAAAGGCGTACCTTTTTTTCCTTCATTTGTCCCTTTTTCAAGACTAAATAAATTTTTTGTTTTTCTACAGAAAAATGTGTTTAACTGACTCTAAACTTTATTCCCATTAATTAAATTGATATTTCTTATTTTTAAATGTTAAAATGACCAAAAATTAAATAAATAAAACTGATAGAGGACCATTGTGGCTTGAATGGTAAAACTACATCTTTTGGTTCTGATTACTTTGTGATATGCATGGTGATGGGGCGTGGTTGGAGGTGTGACAGGAGTGTGTCTTAATGTGTCCCTCTTTCTTATATCAAAACGTTGGGAGGTATGGTAGTGTCTGAATCGTACATCTAAAACAAGCTTAGGGCGCGTTTCCATATAGCGGCTCTTCGTTAAAGTGGAAATGAGCTCTTAAAAGACAACTGTAGTGAGAGGGATATGGAGGCTTCCATAGTTATTTCCTTTTAAACAATACCAATTGTCTAGCAGCCCTTCTGGTCTATTTAGCTGCAGTGGTTTTTGAATGACACCAGAAAAAGCATGCAGCTAATCTTGTCAGATCTGACAATGTCAGAAACATCTGTACTGCTGCATGCTTGTTCAGGAGCAGTGGCTACAAGTATTAGAGGCAGAGGATCAGCAGGACAGTTAGGCAACTGGTATTGTTTAGTAGGAAATAAATGTCAGCCTCCACATACCTCTTACTGCAGTTATCCTTTAAGGCACGTTAGTGCAGCCTGTAACGCTCCCCCAACGCACAGAAATGTAACACAAGTGGGCTGTTCACACTGCCCACGTTGCGTTACATGTAACGCTGCACGTTGTAGTGATAGTGCAGCATGCTGTGCGTTCTAGCGGCTTTAGCCGTGTTAGACTGTTTGCACATGCTCAGTGGGGGGGGCGGAGAGGAGGCGGGGAGATGCCGCTACAGTAGCCGCACACATGGCTACTTAATATGCACTGCACTGGCGGCCGCTGATTGGCCGGCGGGACCACGTGATGCGGAGTGTCTCGCTCCGCATCACGTGGTCCCGCCGGCCAATCAGCGCCACTCTGGGAGACCTTATGGTCTAACGCGGCTCACTCTAACGTCTTCTCCAGCACGTCTTCTCTTATGCGACCATAACGTCCCCTATAACGCAACGTCCTGGTGTGTAAGTAGCCTCAAGCTTTTCCAGTCAGACTTCAGTCGGAGCACCTGATCTGCATTTTTCTATGGAGAAAAGTATTAAAGCGGTAACAGCAACTGGTCTGAGTGTATTAAGTGATAAAAATGCTAATCCTGCATTAAAAACTTTCAAAACGTTTTCTGCTGTTTTGATTTGGAGTTATCATATACCTTAGGAGAACTGGCTCTTTAGTAGTCGGTGCCAAAGAATTGCATGCTGGGGGTTCTTTTCATCTATAATATATTCTTCCTCCTTCCCTTTTATTTCCCTGTCTGCTGCTTATCTGAAACCTGATCCCCCTACTCACTTGTGTTTACAAGCAAGGCTGAGGTGGCTCAGCGATTGGAGGAGAGAAGAAAAAAAGTAAAGGGCAGAAATGACATTACGAGTTAGCCTTTACTGTGGGCAAAAGACAGGAACAGAATTCTTGTCATTTACTATATAGCATTCACTGAAATCAAAACGTGGACAGTACAATACATGTGTTATGTAAGTAGATCAAGTATTTATCTACTTATATATGTGTTTTTTTCCCCCCTGGAATAGTATGGCTGATCCTACTGCTTTAAGGTGGCCATGCATCAGGCGACTTGGTGGCCGAACGACAATCCAATTTGATTATTATAATAAGTAGAAGAAAAGTTCAATGAAAGGCCAGCACCCAATGAGCTGATGTACAGTACCTGGGATCCCGAAGTCACCTTGGTGCTCACAGCATGAGATTTGCATACAGTAGTAGGAAGAAAAACAGCGCTGGGCACTCAAGCACATTTCAGCCCGCGGGGATTTTTCTCCTTATGCATTGGAGCAATTTTCACCTCCCATTCATTCGCTAATAACTTTATCACTACTTATCACAATTTATTGATCTATATCTTGTTTTTTCCGCCACTAATTAGGCTTTCTGTGGGTGGTACATTTTGCTAAGAGCCTCTTTACCGTAAATGCATTTTAACAGGATTAATAAGAAAAAAATGGAAAAAATTCATTGTTTCTCAGTTTTAGGCCATTATAGCTTTAAAATAATCCACGCTACCATAATTAAAACCTATGTATTTTATTTGCCCGTATGTCTCGGTTATTATACCATTTAAATTTTGTTCCTATCACAATGTATGGCGCCAATATTCTATTTGGAAATAAAGGTGCATTGTTTCCGTTTTTCGTCCATCACAATTTACAAGCTTATAATTTAAAAAATGTTTGTAGTATACTCCCTTCAAATGCATATTTAAAAAGTTCAGACCCTTAGGTAACTATTTATGTCTTTTTTTATTTATTTATTTATTTATTTTTTTAATTGTAATTTTTTTTTTTTCCATTAAAATTTTTATTTGGTCAATATTTGGGTGTGGGACATAAACAGTAAATTTTTAATGTTATGTGTGAAAATAGTAATGTAAAAAATGTGTAGCTGTAGTTTTACTATTTGGTCACAAGATGGCCACCTTCCTTTTTGTTTACCCTCCTTGTACTTCTCGCTAAGCGGAAGTACAAGGGGGATGCGGAAATCTGTCCGGGCAAAAGAACTGAAGCCTCACAGGTGAGCGCTTCAGTTTTTCTGTGGGGGACCGGGATCGGTGATCGGTAACCATGTTCCCTTTCACTGATCCCAGGGCTACCGGGGGACACAATGGGGACGCGGGGGCGCGCCCTCGATCGCGGGCGGGAGAGCGCCCAGGCGCGGGAGCGCTGCAGAGCTGCCGCCCGGACGTGAGCTTCACGTCCGGGCGGCGGAAATGGTTAAAGAGAACCCGAGGTGGGTTCTAAGAACGCTAATTGCACACAGAGGCTGGGTCTGCATATACTGCCCAGCCTCTGTTGCTATACTGATCCCCCTCCCCCCTCACCGCTGATTGGAGGGAAGGGACGCGGGCGGGGACCGGAGCTATGGAGCAGGCGGGGGAGCGGCGAGAATGACAGATGCAAAGATAAACAGCCGGCTGCGACACGCTGCGTGTCGACAGCTCGGCGCATGATTTATGGGGGACAAGCAGAGCGCAGGGGGGCCTGTGGGGGGGGGGGGGCGGTATAGCAACAGAGGCTGGGCAATATATGCAGACCCAGCCTCTGTGTGCAATTAGCGTTCTTAGAACCCACCTCCAGTTCTCTTTAAGGTTTATTTCCACAGGTAGCGTCAGACATGTCTGACGCTACCTGTGGAAATAAACCTTAAGCATCCAGCTTGAGTGCCCAGCGTGGTCTTTCTTCACATGCACATACTGGGCACATTATACATTGGGGGCAACGGCGGTGCGGACTCAGCTGATTCCCTGAAGATTTCATGCAGAAATCTGATGGGAATCGGCCTGTAGTGTATGGGCAGAATCAACAAAAAACGAATTTATCTCTAATCCGATTTGATTAGAGATAAAATTCTCTTTTTCTGGAATCTGCCCATACATCGCTAGATATATGGCTACCTTTAGAGACAGAGGATCAACAAGCCAGTCAGGAAATCTGCATTGTTTGAAAGGAAATAAATATGGCAACCTCTAAATCCCTCTCGTGTAAAGGACAACTGAAGTGAGAGGAATATAAAGGATGCCATATTTATTTCCTGTTAATACCAGTGGCCGGGCAGCCCTGCAGATCTATTTGGCTGCAGTAGTGTCTGAATAACACCAGGAACAAGCATGCAGCTAATCTTGTCAGATCTGACAGTAATTTCACAAACACCTGATCTGCGGCATGCTTGTTCAGGGTCTATGGCTAAAAGTATTAGAGGCAGAGGAGAGGATCAGCAGGATAGCCAGGCAACTGTTAATGCTTAAAAAGACATACATATGCACATCGCTTCAGTTGTCCTTTAAGGTGTGCTTTAAATTCAGGCCAGGTGGGATGTGAAAAACAGATAGGAAACTATTTCCACATATGGTGGGACTGTGCTCACATACGTCCATTTTGCAAGAAAGTTTTTAACTTACAGTACACTATATTGTACACTCATACCATACATGCCTAAGATAGGCTTGTTGTCCTATATTCAGGTATTTTCTCATGTGGGCCCGTTTGCTCATTGCCAGGAATCCGAGAAAGCAATCCTTCCCCTACCTCTGACTTTGTCGCTCAGGTGAACCACATCAAAAGAATGGATGATCTTATGTCAACTGCACAGAGCAAACTTGACATGCTGGTTTTTTAGATTGTCGGTGTGGATCGAGTTTTGTGATTCAGATGCCCTCCAGACTTGCATTCTGTTTTATCCCACTGCATTTAGCATGTGACACACTGTATACAACTAGTCTCGAGCTAAGTTTGGATTTCTGTCTACCTTTCATGTGCGTGAATTGCCATTTGTTTTCTGCATGCAATGCTCACTTTTTTCAGCCTGAGATTCTGCTTTTGATCTTAGACCATGTTATTGCACATAATTGCATTCTGTTATAGCGCACTGCATTTGGCATGTGACATGCTGTACACAATTCAGATTTCCTGACATACTCCTGCTTTCTTCGTTCGGCTTGGTACCTAGACTTCAAGTGTCACATGGTTTCAAGATAAGTCTGTACTTTCATGTGCATGAATTGGGATTAGGGATATGAGCTTTAAAATTGCACATACACGCTTCTCTTGGGTTGAGGCAGTTAATACGGTTGTTTCTGTTTATGTACTTTTTCGTTATCTTTTTGTTTCTGTAGATTTTTGCCTCCAAGCAAACATTGCCTTGATAAAGAGGCCCTATGTGGCTCCGAAACTTTGGCCATTTGCTTTTACATGGAACCAATAAAGGTTTACTTTGGATGTGCCAGCTCTTTCTTCTATTGCCCTCCAGACTTTTCTGGAACAGCCTTCTTAGACCCAGGCAATTTAATTCCACAAACACCAGAGCTTTCCCATTGTCGCCCATGAACTCTCACAGCTGTTATCCATATATGACCTTACTGCCAGTTCTGTATGACCTTTAGATCAAGGGACATCCACATGAACCAACCAAATGAACTATATTCTCACCCCTCTATCCTGATTCTTCTATCATCTATTTGTAGATCCATACCGACCATCTTTACTTCCCATAGAGGTACCTTTGTGCTGCATAAGTTAGCAGCTATTCCCTGACTGTTTTTGGATGTTGTCTAATTAACGCCACTGAGGATGCTTTTTATGTTATAATCCTCCCCACCCCCTCATACTTGTACTGTCTACTTAGCAAAGTGAAAGTGACCAAGTGTAATCTATAATTTTTTAATTTTTTAAAAATTTTTTTAATGTGCCTTATAGGGAACCTAAAGTGAGAGGAACATGGAGGCTGCCATGTCCTCTTCATTCATTTAACACACAATGCCAGTTGCCTGACTTTTTGTGCTAATCCCATGCCTTTAATACTGTAAGTGACAGACCTAGAATGAGCTTGCAGATAAGATGCATGGGCGCTGGTCTGACTCCACTGGCTCCATGTTTGTTGCAGGAGTGTGACTCAAACGGCTAAAGCCAAAAGCTCAGCATGACAGCCAAGCAACTGGCATGATTTGTAAAGGAACGAAGATTGCAGCCTCCATACTCCTCTAACTTCAGGTTCCCTTTAAAAGGGCCACTGACCATTTAGGGCCTGTTTCCACTACATGCAGATTGGATTCAGGCTGAATGCAGAAAAACTGACTTCCATGAATGCCTTTGGGAAAATCTGCATCATAAAAATCGCGTTTAGTGGAAACAGGCCCATAGGCTTTCATTGGTGTCAGTTTTTCTGCATCCAATCTGCGTGTAGTTAAAACAGGCCCTTACTGTTTTCCTGCTGTTCTCCTTCCAATTCTGCTCTGGTTTGTTTTGGCTTCCAGCCAGATATATGCTGCTATGTATAGGCGGCTAAAGTTTCCCTTCTTTCTGTAGATCTTATAGACAGCACGAGAAACATGCTGGCTCACATTCTTCCAGAGTGCTCCGTAGGGTACAAGATCTTGGCTACCTTGGGATGCCTACTGGCAGTGTCAGTGTGTGGCTTCAAATGGAGGAAGGGAAGACTTATCCACAGGCGGATGGAGCAGGAGAGGAAGAGGAGAGAAGACACAATACGTCACATGCAGGAGGCCGTGCGCAAGTTTCACCAACAGGTAATGTGCATGCTGCAAACTAAATTACTGTATGTATCGTTTGTGAACTGGGCAGGACTGAGTGTGAGATGAGTGTAGATAAATATGTATAAAGAGTTAAACGTAGAGAGAGGCAGATAGATTAAATACTTAATTGAATCATAACTTACAGCCTGTCTAGACTTCAGCCGGAAACAACCCAAAATGGTACAGGGAAATTTGGGCGCACCATGCGCCGCTATAGACAGTAATGTCCATTATGGCTATAGTAGCGCTCGGACAGTAATTTGGGTGCCGTCAAAAGACTGTGCCAAATTACTTTAAAAACTGCATAATTGGGCTGCCAGCAATTGTTGGTAGTCGAATTACGTCTTGGAGGGGGAATAGTAATTAACCGTGCCAGTACTTTTGCTGGAGTGGGTGAGATTTTTTTGGCTTCTCCCTGTGCCCAAAGTTCCCGGCACCATTTTTGCATATACGACTTCAGTGCCCACCCCAACTAAATTTAAAAGTGATCTCCTCTGTCTTGAGACTCAATGTTAAAAATAGGCCTAGCTAATACTGTATTATACTCTGCTCCATGTAAATACCATAAACTCTGTATTACATGTTAAAATACAGTAATTGAAAGTATATTAGCCTTGGGGGGAGCATGGAACCCAGTCTTTATGCACAGCAAAGCCCACAAACGGTGTGCCCGCGGTGGAGGAGCGGGACACCGACGCCACATGAGGGGGTGATAACCGCTGGGCTGATTAGCCCGATATGCGCTAGACCTACCAGGATTGAGTAAGTGCGCTGTATAGCGCAAGCTGTATACCAGTTTTTTCATCAAGTTACGCTATGAATATTATATTGCTTGTGTTTTTGCATGGAATCTGAATTAAATACTTTATTGCCTGAGACGGAACAGTTTGGTGCCTAGTCATTGGTTGACTATAAAACGCTAGATCCACCTGGATGTGAGGTGGAATTCATCTGGTGAGTGGTTAATCATACTTGGGTTCCGGAGTTATGTTTCTACACTGGTTTTAAGACGCATGCTGCACTTTTTTCACTGGGGGAGAGTGGACCTATTTGTTTAAAACAGTAATGCACCATGTGTAGTATGTTTACTTTTTGCAGACCTTGAGAGAGATTTAGAAGAGGAGCGCTGTCATTCATTATTCATCCATCCATATACTGCATTCATTTTAAAGCTTGGTTTACACTTTGTGGAATTAGAATTGGAATATAAACCGTACAATAAATGGCAGATAAATACAATAATTTACTCTTTCCCCAAAATTAAGCCATCCCCCGAAAGTAAGCCCTAGCAGGAATTTCAATGTAAACTGGTTTCTGGAAGCACCCAAGATAGCTCAAGTTTCAAGTGCGTGCCCTGATCCTCACCCCTGTACCAAGGGGTCATAATCCAGGATTCAAACGAAGTATCAGCTCCACACAATTAAGTATTATTAGCTCTGATACTTTAAGAAGTCATAAAATGATGATGACAACCCATTGTTTCGGCCTATATGGCCTTTCTCAAGTTGCCACTCCAGTTATATGCAACTAACATGTCACAACACCTCTATTTTATACAGGTTATCCCACCCCTCGGGCAGGCGAACCACCTATATGGACCCAGGAAATAGAAGCCCTATCCCTAATGGCAGTAAAGGGAAAAAGTATGGCAACTTGTGGTGTTACTGGAGCATGGGCTGATGAGAAGGATCATGGCTCCATCATTGGGACAATCCTTGCACTTACTGCTACGCAGCAAATGCAGCGATTGGCCCAATAACGGTGACATGGTCCCGCCTGTGAAACCATCAGCTCCAGTAGAACCACAAGTTGCCGTACTCCTTCCCCCATAGGGTGAAGCTCGGGGAACACAGTGGCATGGAGCTGGGGGTAATAAGAGGATGCAGGGGGACACCAGAAGGACATAGAGGACATCGGGGGGCATGGGACACAGGACAGTGGTTATAAGAGGACACAAAAGGTGCAAGGAGGACACGGGTGTTTAAGAGGTGTATCTATCAGTGGAAGAGGCGGCACAGTGGGGAAGACAGGAGGACACTCAGCACAGGAACTTGTGTGATCATAAAACTGTAAGTCATGGCATGAAAATAAGCCAGAGTACATCTTTTGGTGAAAAAATTACAGATCTGTACATCAGATTAGAGGGACAACTGAGGAGGTAAAGAGGGGTGAGGGGAATAGAGTTGGGCCGAACCTCCGATTTTAGGTTCGCGAACTTCCGCGGAAGGTTCGGTTTGCGTTAAAGTTCGCGAACCGCAATAGACTTCAATGGGGATGCGAACTTTGAAAAAAAAAATTTATGCTGGCCACAAAAGTGATGGAAAAGATGTTTCAAGGGGTCTAACACCTGGAGGGGGGCATGGCGGAGTGGGATACACGCCAAAAGTCCCCGGGAAAAATCTGGATTTGACGCAAAGCAGCGTTTTAAAGGCAGAAATCACATTGAATGCTAAATTGCAGGCCTAACGTGCTTTAAAACATCTTGCATGTGTATACATCAATCAGGTAGTGTAATTAAGGTACTGCTTCACACTGACACACCAAACTGTTTACTGAACAGAACAAGTATGCAGTGGCGGGTTCACTGAACAGAACAGGTATGCAGTGCCGGGTTCACTGAACAGAACAGGTATGCAGTGGCGGGTTCACTGAACAGAACAGGTATGCAGTGGCGGGTTCACTGAACAGAACAGGTATGCAGTGGCGGGTTCACTGAACAGAACAGGTATGCAGTGGCGGGTTCACTGAACAGAACAGGTATACAGTGGCGGGTTCACTGAACAGAACAGGTATGCAATGGCGGGTTCACTGAACAGAACAGGTATACAGTGGCGGGTTCACTGAACAGAACAGGTATGCAGTGGCGGGTTCACTGAACAGGTATGCAGTGGTGGGTTCACTGAACAGGTATGCAGTGGTGGGTTCACAGAACAGGTATGCAGTGGTGGGTTCACAGAACAGGTATGCAGTGGTGGGTTCACAGAACAGGTATGCAGTGGTGGGTTCACAGAACAGGTATGCAGTGGCGGGCTCACAGAACAGGTATGCAGTGGCGGGTTTACAGAACAGGTATGCAGTGGCGGGTTTACAGAACAGGTATGCAGTGGCGGGTTCACAGAACAGGTATGCAGTGGCGGGTTCACAGAACAGGTATGCAGTGGTGGGTTCACAGTACAGGTATGCAGTGGTGGGTTCACAGAACAGGTATGCAGTGGTGGGTTCACAGAACAGGTATGCAGCCAGGGACAAGCTAAGCCTAACTAATCTTTCCCTATGAGAGAGAGTGTGCAGCAGCTTGCCCTACTCTCACTAATGCAGGCACACGAGTGACCGTAATGGTCGCCGCTGCCTGCCTTTTAGTAGGGGGGAGTGGCTTCAGGGGCTAGTGTAGCCTAATTGGCTACACTGTGTCTGCTGACTGTGATGTAGAGGGTCAAACAGGGCCGGCGCTACCATTAAGGCAAAGGAGGCAGCTGCCCCAGGGCCCCAGAGCTTGTAGGCCTTATAGTTTTTGAGAAAATCGATTTTAAAGTTTCAAAGGGAAAAAAAACACATTTAAAAACCTGCCGACTTTATTGGTTAATAGCAAATCCACCTTAAATGCTAGAAACCCTAAATTTGCAGGGTATGTTAAGGAGATCATTCGGAATAAGAGGAAAAAACAATTTTTCAAAAAGACCTTATAGTTTTTGAGAAAATCGATTTTAAAGTTTCGAAGGAAAAAAAGTATACTTTTAAATGCGGTAAATGTCACTTTTAGTAGCAAACCTAACGGTAGTGTAATTTTACATACATCAAACGAAAGCGCAATAAATTTCCTGACGGGGTTTCCAGGGGGTCTATACGCAGCCGCAGCGCTTTGGCCAGGGATCGCTATACAGCCGCAATATGGCTGTATGAAGATCCCTGGCATGTTTTCCTATTTTCCCAATTATTTTTTTTTTATGTTTAGAGTGTGGGAATTTAAAAAAAAAAATTGTGGGGTCCCCCCTCCTGAAACTTTTTAACCCCCTGTCCCCCATGCAGGCTGGAATAGCCAGAATGTGGAGCTCCGACCGATTGGGGCTTCACACCCTGACTATACCAGCTGCAAAAAAGGTCTCTTAATGCCGATTTTTGTTCCGGGGTATATGTTGGGGGGGCCCCCCAGGTTTATTTTGCCCTGGGGCCCCATTGTTGCTTAAACCGGCCCTGGGGTCAAAGTTGCATTATGGGGCGAACCGAACTTCCGCAAAGGTTCGCCTGCGGAACGCGAACCACGGAAGTTCGCATGGAACCGTTCGCAGGCGAACCGTTCGGCCCAACTCTAGAGGGGAACTTGTTTTGGTAGCTGTCCCGGCACACAATACCTTCTATGACTACTAGAGAATAAGAGTCTCCCATATTCCCCTGTCCAGGGCCTCACATTATAGAACAAGAGGCTATATATTTAGTACTGAGACTTTGAATGACAAGTAACACTGCTGTGTTAATGTTCTCCTGACCAGACCCTGTAAAAGATATGTGCTTCCCTTTACAATGCTCCATAAGCAACGCTCAGGAGTTGATCAGCAGAGATGAGATTAAAAATTGACATTCCATACAAATTTCCACAGATTTAACTTTTCCACAGATATGAAGCTGAGCCAATTGAACCTAGTGCTTGCTGGTTAATTCACAAACTTCCAGCTATAATTACATAGCAACTACAAATGTTGAACAATTTTAGGAAGATTTGCCATTTTTCTGTCAGAAATTGCGATTTTGACCTTACAGCCCCAGAAGCTATTTTCAGCTATTCAAACAAATATGATAAGTTACAAGCTTATCAAAGAAGTAGGGGCCATCATTGCTAAAAGCTTGACTGCATCAAACTGGAAAAACTCAACATCTCCAACTTTAGAAGAATAAAATGGCTCAATACTGTGAGGATAGATGGCACGATCATGAGGAAAACATCTGGAAGAAGCTCAGAGCACTTTATTATTAGAAAGACGCCAATCTTGTGATTAAGGAGGGAGGAGGAGGGGGGGGGGGGGTTGCTGGAAAAGTTTAGGTGTGAAGAATTTACATTACATTATTAGATTGTTGATGGCAGTAATATAAGAAATTGTGATTTTGATTCACAATTTTCTTCAAATGAAGCCTTAGCACTAAATTACAATGTACAGTAACATTTACAAAACCTGCATTGTCCATGTCTAGCTGTCCGGTGATCATCCTCTGCCCTCCCCATGTCCGCCCTCTGCCCCCCTCCTCGCATGGCTAGCTGCCTGGTGGTCGTCCACTGCCTCCCCATGTCTGCCCCCCCCCCAGCATGTCCAGCTACCTGGTGATCGTCCTCTGCCCCCGCATGTCCGGCCTCTGCCACCCCCTCACATGTCCAGCTGCCGTTTATCATCCTCTGCCCCTGGCCTGGAGTACACAGGCGAATGCAAGCAGTGGTATTGGCACACTACACTATCTGAAACGATCCCCCAAGCAGGCGGGAGGAGCAGCCCCAGAACCGGTAATCAAAGCTACTCTCTTCTCTGCTCCGTCTTCTAATTGGACCCAATGCTCCCACCTCTGAAACTATCGGGTCCAATTAGAACACGGAGCAGAAAAGAAAGCAGCGCTGATCGGCGGCTCTGGGGCAGCGCCCCCCATCTGACTGGTGGATCGGTTCCGATAGTGTGCGAACACTTCCACCTGCTCCTTGTATACGGCGCCTGTGACTATCACTGGACACACGAGGGGGGGTGCAGCAGAGGACGATCACTGAGCAGATGGACATGCATCTCTCATGCATTCTTGAAGAGAGCCTGAACTGAAAATAAAATGTCAAAATTACCATACACAGGTCATACTTAACTTCCATGTAAAATAACAAACACTGGTTCGCACGACAGCCGGGGCCCCAGCCTCTCTCACTTGCTGGGGCCCCCAAACCGCCATGCGATACCCAGAGGGAAATGTGGGCGAGCCCTGGCTCTCTCACCTCCAGGGTCTTCACCCCCATCACCTCCAAACTGAATGCAAACTGCAACACGCACAATTGCTCACTACCAGTTCAGGCAATTTCCTACCTCTATCTGGCCAGCAGGTGCCAGTCAGCCAATCAGGTGCACGGTCATACACCGTAATCAACGATTACGTCCAACCAAGCCTCCCACCTGAATGCTAATTGATGCAGATCCTGCTAGATCGGTATGGCAGGCAAAGGGTGTATGACCGTGCACCTGATTGGCTGACTGGCACCTGCTGGCCAGATAGAGGTAGGAAATTGCCTGAACTGGTAGTGAGCAATTGTGTGTGTTGCAGTTAACTTCCGTGTAGTCTACTCATCAATCTATTTCTCCTCTCCTGCGTCCCATTTGTCCACCGTGATCAAGGGAATTCTCCGTCCTCCATTTTGAAAATGGCCATTACCCCATAACAGCTTCATGGTCAGCACACTGTTAAACTGTAATATTGCCCACTTGGGACATAGGGAAACATGGACATTGCCTTGTACTTTCAGATGTAACTGACAGCTGCTGATATATAACTGACAGCAACTGGTATATGTCATTTCTGACAAAATCTTGTCTGAACTGGAAGGGATCTCTGTAAGAAGAAAATGGTGAGCTTCTAAGAGGAACTGACGGTGAGGTTAGTATGTAATACTCATTTGCAGCTACATCATGTGTTTATTTTAAATCCTTTTCCTCGCTTCAGATTTCCTTTAAATGCATAAGAGAGTCCGGATGGGACTTAAGGTGCCCATACACTCGTCAGATTGGCAGCAGATAGATAAGAAATGCATCTGATGATCTATCTGATGCGTTTTTAGAACATTTTTTTACCAGGATAGAATTCCAATAGATTTCAGTTTGAAATCTATTGAAATTCGATCTGATGGCATTTTTTTGCCATCAGATTTCCATTAAGGCCAATGCAAACTGATAAGCAATCTCATCAGATCGACCTAAATTTTCCACCCTGCCAGTTTGATGGAAATCCATCGAAATCGGCCATCGATCGGTCGATTGGCCAACCGATTTGCAATCGATCGATCAATCGGGATCGATCGGTTGGCCAGAAAATCGGCTGAGTGTATGGGCCCCTTTACTGGACTGACCCGTTTTCGAGTGCCGGGATCACCTTCCTTTAAAAAAAAAAAAAAAAAAAAAAAAAAAAAAACCACAGCTTTCACAATCACGTGATAGTCTAGTCCTAAATTGCGGTTTCGTTCTACAAATGATAGATTGTTCAACAACTACAGAGTTGGAATATCTCAGTTTCAAATCCTTGGAAATGTGCACAGAAAGTGGAGAGAGATGTCCATCTCTTATTAGGGTCGGCAATGATCAGGCAATAGATTGTCTTGGCATCTGTAGAGATTTCAGAGCAGCATCTGCAACTGATTATAAATCTCTTCCAAAACCTTTTGCACAATTTTAGTTAACATGTTTTTATTGTATTCAGTTTAACAAGCATGTGCAGAGGTCAACTCTCTCTTTTAGGGGCTGTTCACACTGATAAGAATTTGTGTGCGTTGTGTAGTAGTTGCGGGTTCATGTTTGTCACACACAAACAAAATGTATTTCAACAGCACAGCATTTCACCCAGATTTTTGTTTTGCAATTTGTCTGCATATTATTATTATTTATTTATTTATTTATTTTTTAATCGCACAGCATTGTTGCCTTTTTCCATGTGAAGTCCTATTCAAAATTGCTATGCTAACATGCAAATCTATACACCAGATTTGTTGCAATTGGTTGACACCTCCCACAACCTCAGATCAACTGGATCTAATAACTTCAGCACCCCCAGAGTCCAACTAAACACCTTTGGAGCTAGAGCCTTCTGTCATGCTGCCCCTAACCTCTGGAATGCCTTGCTGTCATGCTGCCCCTAACCTCTGGAATGCCTTGCCACACCCAATAGATAGCTTCAACCCTGGAGGCACTTTAAATCAAAACTGAAAAGCCAGCTGTTTAGTCTGGCATTTATGATCACATAACCCTCCCCCCCCCCCCCCCCCCCCTCTCCCTGTAACACATCACTATGTACTGATCTGAGACCGGCTTATACACATTGGATTCTACAGGAGAAAAGCACTGTACAAATGTTTTGTTGCAACAAGTGCAGATTTTTTTTCCCCTCAAAATTGCATCATTATTTAAACTTCACTGGTATGCACAGTAATATTGCAATCTGAAAATCGCATACAAAAAAAAACCACACAGAATCGCAGAGAAAAAAAAAATCAAAGGACAAAGCCCAACGAATTGCAAAACACAGGATCGGAAAATGTCATGAATGCAATCGCAAGCTGTTTTCTGGTCGCTAATTGTGATTCACGTTACAATTCAGATTGGATGTGTAGTTGTAGCACAGCGAAAAATCCTGAGGTCTTGAAAAGGTAAATGGGGCGCTCTGCCAACAAGGACAGATATCGCCATTCACCCCATTGTGGATGAACCCCTCTTAGGCTGAGTACCTCACAGTGCCAGATCCTAAGATTTGGGCGGACCTAGGAATCTATACGCCTAAAGTGGACCTGAACTCAGAACTTCGTCTCTGCTCTAAAAGATACACAACAGCATAATAACCTATAAACAAAAAAACATTTCTTTCTTACACCTGATGCAAATCCTAAAATACATCTGCACAGTTTCTACTACCTGATTCATGGAAACAGACATATTGTTTACAGCCTGTGCTTTCAAATGGGCTTAACTGCTTATTTGTCATAGGCAGTCATGTGACACAGGAGATCAGATTACAACTAGTGATTAGACACAAATGAGGGGGCATTACACCGGCTAAGCTCTTTAAAGAGGAACTCCAGTGAAAATAAAAGTGCTTCATTTTTACAATAATTATGTATAAATGATTGTCAGTTTTGCCCATTGTAAAATCTTTTAAATCCCTGATTTACATTCTGACATTTATTACATGGTGACATTTTTACTGTTGGCAGGTGATGTAGCTGCTGCATGTTTTTTTTTCTGTAAACTGCTATTTCCCACAATGCAGCAAGGTTCACAGGAAACTGCCAAGAGTACATACTTTTCTTCTTTTTTGGGGTTTCACCACAATATCAGCCATACAGCGCCCCCTAATGGTCTGTTTGTGAAAAGGAATGATTTCTCGTGTAAAAGGGGGTATCAGCTACTGATTGGGATAAAGTTCCATTCTTGGTCGGAGATTCTCTTTAAATACTCACAGGGTGCCATTTCTGTTACGTTTTCCTTGTGTCCTGTGCAAGAGTTTAGGCCCGCTTTAAAGATATTACAAACAATAATTCCTTCAAAACTTATAGTGTGCTCAAGCGTGACTATAACCTCCCAGGGCACATATATTTCAGATGTTTACAATTGAAGCACGCATTTCATGTGCAATTTTTATCGAAAGGCAGGACCTTGTTGGTGCAGTCCCTTGCTCCTGTGGGGGAGATTGCAAAGCACGAACTGGAACATGTGATCTCCGCTCTGTACAAAACTTTGCCTCCAAGAGGTCAGCCGGGGATAGACAGCCTCCTTCAAAAGTGGCAAAACGATATTCCTACCCTCTCTGCTGAATCTTGGGTAACTATATTAGGTTTCTCCATTACTACTAATGTTTCTGCCCGTGACAGGCTTATAGCACTGAAGTTTTTACACCGCAGCTATTTGTGCCCCGTCAGATTACAGAAAATGAATCCCTTAAATCTGGGTCTTTGTAACTGGTGCCAACAACCTGGGCTAGTGTGGCTCTGCCCATTTGTCCAGCGGTATTGGACTCGGGTACATGCTGAACTGCAGCAAATTTTTGTAATT
This sequence comes from Hyperolius riggenbachi, assembly GCF_040937935.1. NCBI lineage: Eukaryota > Metazoa > Chordata > Amphibia > Anura > Hyperoliidae > Hyperolius > Hyperolius riggenbachi. The sequence continues at coordinate 80,471,628 of NC_090651.1, forward strand.
TCACTTGATATACCTGAGGCCTTGCTGCTGGGCAATATGGCGGAGGATGCTCTCTCCACGCTCAAGATGTTGGCTTTCCGTAGCTTTCCATTCTCAGGTGGAAATGACCACAACCACCCAGAAAGAGGGATTGGGTTACATATGTCCACAAGGTACTGGTACCCTTGAAGCACCTGTATGCTAAAACAAAGTGTGGTAAAAAGTTGAGAAAAGTCTGGTCCAGCTGGATATCCTTTTACAAGTTAAAAATCTATGCCTAACCTGCTGAGGCACTCGTGTGGTAGAATTGTAGGCATTTTCAAGCAAGATGTGACAGGCTGTTGCATGTCTCTCCTTTTTTTTTTATTTTTTTATTATTACCATTTGGGAACCTATAACTGATTGTGTTCAGCCCCAGCAATGTTATGTTTTTTTATTTTTTTATGTTGCTTAAAAAAACTAAAGTATTTAAAAAATAAATACAAAAAAAAAAGCCTAGGGTCTTGTCTATTCCAGTTAGATACAAGTTGCTATTCTGGGTTGACAAGATTTTTCTTTAATTACCTGAACAAAAGAATCTTCTTTCAGCAGGCAGCTTACACAGGAGTGTGAACTCTGGCCTGAAAAGCACCATTTGGCTACTGGGGCCAAGAGCCAGCCCAGAGCATGGCAGGACAGCAGACCTAGTAGAACCACTAGTAACAGATATTAAATAGCTTTATTGTATGAGTTTTGCCTCTTATTTTTTTTTGAGATACCGTACTTGTGATCTGTATGGAAAGTATATCAGTCGCCTGCTAACGTCCTGATGGACGTTTTGGTATGACTTTCAGGGAGCTGAGGTAAGCTGCAGCCCTGTTATTAAACTACTCAGGAGAGGAAGGTCACACACTATTCATGTCTGGTATTAATATGATCCATATTCTTTGAGGTTGCAGAATTTGCTATTACTATTTGTGTGCAATGAACATGGTTATATATAATCCAAAATTAAGAGCCTGAGTCTATCCCTCAGAATATATGTGGGAAAGAAACCACTGAAATTTAATCTAAATTCTCCATTTTAAAACCTGAGGGGCGATTGAGGCGCGCGTAGCGCACCGCGCCGAAAGATGGGCGTGGCCATGACATTGTATGGGCGGAGCTTAACCGTAGCACAGCAAATATAGCCAACTATGACCATTAAATAATAAATGCAGCAACCGTTACCCCAGACACCAGAAAATAAAAACGCAATTTGGGCCACATTTCAGCAGAAATCAAACGCAATTAGGGCACATTTTCAGCAGAAATCAAACGCAATTAGGGCACATTTTCAGCAGAAATCAAACGCAATTAGGGCACATTTTCAGCAGAAACCAAATGCAATTAGGGCACATTTTCAGCAAAAATCAAACGCAATTAGGGCACAGTTCAGCAGAAATCCAACGCAATTAGGGCACATTTTCAGCAGAAATCAAACGCAATTAGGGCACAGTTCAGCAGAAATCAAACACAATTAGGGCCACATTTTCAGCAGAAATCAAACGCAATTAGAGCACAGATCAGCAGAAATCAATCGCAATTAAAGCACAGTTCAGCAGAAATCAATCGCAATTAAAGCACAGTTCAGCAGAAATCAATCGCAATAAGAGCACAGATCAGCAGAAATAAATCGCAATTAGAGCATAGATCAGCAGAAATCAATCGCAATAAGAGCACAGATCAGCAGAAATCAATCGCAATTAGAGCACAGATCAGCAGAAATCAATCGCAATAAGAGCACAGATCAGCAGAAATCAATCGCAATTAGAGCACAGATCAGCAGAAATCAATCGCAATAAGAGCACAGATCAGCAGAAATCAATCGCAATAAGAGCACAGATCAGCAGAAATCAATCGCAATTAGAGCACAGATCAGCAGAAATCAATCGCAATTAAAGCACAGTTCAGCAGAAATCAATCGCAATAAGAGCACAGTTCAGCAGAAATCAATCGCAATTAGAGCACAGTTCAGCAGAAATCAATCGCAATTAGAGCACAGATCAGCAGAAATCAATCGCAATTAGGGCTGCAAAAAGAAAAGAATTTACTCACCTGGCACTGAAGTCTTCTCTCCCCGTCTCCTCTCCTGGCCGGCTCCTCAGGCGCGCAGTTCCCAGTTCCCACGGAGCTCCCTCCCTCCTCCAATCTCCCGCGCTGATTCATGCAGGGCTACGGGAAGATGGTCTCCAGAGCAGGGCTTCGGCGGCCATCTTCCCGTAGCCCTGCTCTGCTCTGACAGCCCTGCGAGCTGTGGGACAACGAAACAGTGACGTCACGCTGACGTCACGGAGCCGCCGAGGCCCCTAAGATCTTGAGGCCCCAAGCGACCGCTTGGTTCGCTTTATGCCTCGCGGCGCCCCTGGCCCAATAGGCTGCCTTTCAAGTGACAGCAGGCAGCCTATTGGGCCAATGAAAGTGCAGGGATCTCGGCCTACAAAGTCACTGGACCTGACAGGATCCAGGGTGGGACAATTGGGAGTGGTCGTTAGTTTTAGGGGGAGCGCGAGTAAGTTAGTAGTGCACGCTACAGCAGTGCATGCCTACTTTCAAAATTTTACTTGCACTGCCACACTAAGCTGCACTGCTTGAGCAGTGTAGCTTAGTGAATCAACCCCTACTGATTTATCTGTGAGCCATCAAAAGAGCCACATCTGGCTCCCGAGCCATTGGTCCCCTACCCCTTCTGTAAAATGTATTTTTTTTTTACTGCTTAAATGTTTAGGAGCACATTTACAATAGATTTAATTTAGTAAATAGATTTCATGTAGTGTTGAGTATATTTATCTAACCACTTAAGGACCACAGGCTTAAACCCACCTAGTGACCAGGCTACTCCTTTTTTTTTTTTTTTTTTTTTTTTTTTTTTACAAACTAGGCCACTGCAGCTTTAAGTGCTCACTGCAGGGCCATACAACTCACCACACAAGTGATTTCCCCTCCCCCTTTAACAAAAAAAAAAAAAGATTCTCGACCCCCCCCCTATCCCATACCCCCCCCCCCCCCCAAGCCAATCACAGTGATCGGCTCTCCAGAGGTCAGTACAGTGTTGCTGTACATCCCAGCTCTGTATAATGTAAACGAACAGCGGTTTCGCTGTCTAACAGTCTTCTAGCGGCGATCGCTGCTGGGAGAGGCACACGCGATCTCCTGCAAAACTCTGCCCCAGGACTTCGCGCCAATTGGCTGGTAGATGTCCTGGGGCTGCTGCCATGTTCATGCCAATCGGCGTGGAGCCGTCGGCAAGGGGTTAAAGAACACCAGATGTGAAATAACCTAGAGAAACGTTCTCCTCTTTGCCCCCACATCCTACCTAAATGCCTCTCCGGGGTCGCCACGGTCCGGCACAACTACCGAGGCGCTGGAAGGGAGGGGCGGTATAGGCAGGGAGTGTTGCGTGTTGTAGGATGTGCACAGCCCAGCCAGTGCCTGCGCAGTGGTGCTGTTCAAAAAGCAGAGGTATAGTTGGCTCACTTCTCCTGAAGATCTATCTCAGAATAGTCAATATGACTCGATATTTGTAATAGAGAAAGACAAATGAGGCAGAAAACTTCAAACTACTTCAGTTGTTCCTGTGCATCCTTTTTTCTCTCATGAACTTGCCCACACTTGAAGGCCAGCTTATCAAGGAAGCTGTTGCTGCTGCTGCCCATAGCAGTTCCCCAGGCAATGTTTAGTCTATGAGGGAGGGATTATGCATAACTGCATTATGTGCATCAATTCTGGTTCTCTCCATCATAACCAACAATATAGCAAGTCCCAACTGCGCGCTTGTCAACAGTGGCGTAGCTAAGGAGCTGTGGGCCCCGATGCAAGTTTTATAATGGGGCCCCCTAAGCACTCTACACATAGCAATTGATGCGGAGCACCAAAACCTGCCAATGGCAACTACAGTGTCAGAGGTGCAAGAAGGGTGTGGGAAACAGTTTGTTAATTATTACCACTATTCAAAGTATCTATAGAGGTGATTATTATGAGCACAGGACCAATAGAGAGCTAATACTGTAGTTGAGGATGGGCCCTTCGGGGCCCCTCTGGCCCAAGGGCCCCGATGCGGTCGCAACCTCTGCAACCCCTATTGCTACGCCCCTGCTTGTCAACCAATTCAGCCCCCGGCTGCTGCCCTTGAGCGCCTTTTGGCTGCAATTAGTGTTTCTCTTTCTACATGTCATTGTTTGACATGCAGTGGTGTTACATGGCAGCAGAAAAACGCAACATGTCTTATACTTTTATACTCTGGTCAGATTGATCAAAATGGATGCTTTACCATGAGTCACTGCACTTAAGTAATAAACATTCTAGATATTTTGAAAACACAGTACACTACCACTGGATGGTGATCCCAGCAGGTAATTATTGTATGTACTAAAGCAATGTTCCATATTTGGCATCTGTTGTGAGTTGACCTTGGGATACAAATCCAAGTGGAAATTGTACATAGCAAGGAAATGAGCAGCGCTACTTTAAAACAGACTAGTGCCTACCTGCAAAAGAGTGCAAGCCCCACTTGTGGGATATAATACACACCGAGCATACACATGACCTGTCTACCACTGGAGGATGTTGGTTTCCTGTAACAGCTTGCATGCAACCTATTAAGTACTCGTCCCTTCCACTGCGAAGAAGTCAATCCTCCATGGGAGGGGCCTAATACTAACTAAATCCTAACCTATGTATATGCATAGCCTGGTGCGCTACCAAGTAAAATTGAAAAATCGAAAATTGCGCAAAAGGTGGATTAGCGCAACACCAGGCCGCCTCCGAATGGCCTCCAATCAGAGATGCGCTGAGCCCCCTCAGGAACTACAAACGCACCTTGAACCCAAACAGAAGCTCTGCATATACAGCAAAAGCATGGCTGTTAAGTGGGAGCAGCTGACCAAAAACAAATTAAATTAGTACATAGCAAGGAAATGAGCAGCACTACTTAAAAACAGACTAGTGCCTACCTGAAAAAGAGTGCAAGCCCCACTTGTAGGGTCAAAAACACACCGAGCATACACATGACCTGTCTACCACTGGAGGATGTTGGTTTCCTGTAACAGCTTGAATGCAACCTATTAAGTACTCGTCCCTCCCACTGCGAAGAAGTCATCCTCCATGGGAGGGGCCTAACACTAACTAAATCCTAAACTACCACTGCGAAGGAGGAAACCAACATCCTCCAGTGGTAGACAGGTCATGTGTATGCTCGGTGTGTATTCGACCCCACAAGTGGGGCTTGCACTCTTTTGCAGGTAGGCACTAGTCTGTTTTTAAGTAGCGCTGCTCATTTCCTTGCTATGTACTAATTTAATTTGTTTTTGGTCAGCTGCTCCCACTTAACAGCCATGTTTTTGGTGTATATGCAGAGCTTCTGTTTGGGTTCAAGGTGCGTTTGTAGTTCCTGGGGGGGCTCAGCGCATCTCTGATTCGAGGCCATTCGGAGGCGGCCTGGTGTTGCGCTGATCCACATTTTGCGCAATTTTGGAAAGTGTACCTGTCAACCAACCATGGTTTCCTTCACTGGACAAGAAGAGATTGTCAAAATTTCAATAGTAGAGTGCGAAATACATTACCAAGCCCTGGAGATTGCACAGAACCAGGAAAAAACTATGGGCCCGGCCAGCATCAGTCCAGAGCCTAGCAATAGGCTTGCCTCCAAGGCAATGGTTTCAGTGACATTTTTCAAACATATGCCCGGTCATGAAATATGGGTCCAGGATCAATGTGGCAGAAACACAACCATAAGAACACCACCAATTAAAGAGACTCTGAAGCGAGAATAAATCTCGCTTCAGAGCTCATACTTAGCAGGGGCATGTGTGCCCCTGCTAAACCGCAGCTATCGCGCTGCTAAACGGGGGTCCCTTCACCCCGAAACCCACCCCCGCAAGACTTGGTCGTAATCTTGGTCGTAAATCTTCCCTTCCTGGAGGCAGGGCTAACTGCTGCAGCCCTGCCTCCAGTCGCGTCTATCAGACGCGCATCGCCGCCATTCCCCCGCCTCTCTCAGTGAAGGAAGACTGAGGGGTGGGGGAGAGGCGGAGATACGCGTCTGACAGACGCGCGTGGGGCAGGGCTGAGGCGGTTAGCCCTGCCCCAATGCGGAAGCGCTCCCCCGCTTTACGGAGGGGATTTGGGGGTGAAGGGACCCCGTTAAGCCGCGGGATATCGGCGGTTTAGCAGGGGCACACATGCCCCTGCTATCTATGAGGTCTGAAGCGAGATTTATTCTCGCTTCAGACTCTCTTTTAACACTAATCCATGGGCCTAGCTCTCTGACAGGGGTCTTTATCCGTGAGAAACACACAACTCCACTTCTGCAAATCCAACCTGGTCTGTGCAAATGGTCAAAACTCCAGTTTTAGGTTCTGCCCCTTTGCTATGGCTCAAAGCTATATTTTATCATATATTCAGTGATATCCAAAGCATCTCATCTGATGTGTGTCCTTCCAGAACCCGGGAGTGGAGAGCCAGAAGATCCGTGATTTAACACTAGTAGAGCTGGCTGAAAAGCTTAAAGATGGGTCCATATCTCCAGAGAGTGCCCTCTACTCCTATGTGGAGAAGGTAAGAGCAGGCGACGAGCAATACAATACAATACAATAACATTTGTATAGCGCTTTTCTCCCATAGGACTCAAAGCGCATAGCTGTGTCTCAGATTAATACAGGGTTTCAGGCTGGGTTGTGTTACAGAGGAGATAGTCAGATGTTCATGAATGCCAGACTGAAAAGGTAGGTTTTCAGTTTAGACTTAAATGTTTCCAGGGATGGGGCTGTCCTGATTGGGTGTGGCAGGGAGTTCCAAAGTGTAGGGGCAGCATGACAAAAGGCTCTGTCTCCAAAGGTTTTGAGGTGGACTCTGGGGGTGACCAAGGTGTTATGTCCTTTTGATCTAAGATTGTGGGGGGTGTGATGTAGTTGCAACAAGTCCTTCAGGTATCCAGGGCCCAGATTGTGCAAGGATTTGAATGTCAGTAAGCCAATCTTAAACAGAATTCTCTATTTTATCGGTAGCCAGTGGAGTGAGCAGCAGACATCGGACAAGATTAAATGTATAATATGATAAAATAAGTAAAACGGCTTTAACCTCCAGAAGGCTATATCTCTGGATGGCTAAATCTATTGCAGTCAGTCACAGATGACCATTAAGCTGATGGAGAGGAAATTGGGCCATATCCTATAAGCTTTTCTCCTGAGTTTTCTCCAAGGTGATCATTCTTCATCTCCTCTAAATAACTCTTCAGTACTTTGCAATTTAAAAAAAGTACTTAAACTTAGGTAAAAATGTTATATCAAACCTATTTTGAGTATTTTTATTGCTTGGTGGTAGCTTCAAAAGTATTTTATTGATGAGATTTGAAACTATCTCCTAGGAGAAAACTCAGGCAAAAAGTTAATAGGATATATTTGGTGGAAGAACTCTCTGGCCAATATGCAGTTTTTCCTACATTTTCTCCTAGATTATACTTTTTTCATCATCTGTTTAAAATAACTCTTCAGCACTCTGCAATTGAAAAGGTACCAAAAAGTAGGTGGAAAAAATACTATCAAAATTATTCTGAGTATTGCTTGCCTGTGGTTTAGAATGCATTTTATTGAAAAGTTTAAAAATATCACCCAAGAGAAAATTCAAGGGGAAAAAGTTAATTACAAATGGGCCTCTGCTAAGTTGCTGTAAGTGTGGTAAATGTTCTATGTTGCACAATTCTTATAATAATACTTCCTACAGGCACTTGACGTACACAGTGATCTGAACTGTTTGACTTCCTTTCTATCTGACTGTGAAGACCAACTGAGAAAACTGAGAAACCGAGAAGAGGGGGGCCTTCTGTATGGGGTTCCAGTCTCTATAAAGGAATGCCTTGATTACCAGGTAATGAAATCAACATACTATGCTAACGCTTACACTGTAAACGCGTCCTCCTGTTTTGTAAGGAATATTGACTATATCAGGGATGCAAATTTGGATTTTGTGGAATTGAAATTTCCACATTTCCGATCGGAAAGCGGAAATCGGACTTCTGCTGAAATACCGCTGTTATGGCAACTCAGTGATTTTAGGCCAATCACAGAACTCTGAAGCATTGCACCAGTCCGAGAATGGAGAGTCTACTTGGAAGAATTAGGCCAATCGGAGAGTCCAAAAAACAAATTGAAAAGCTGAATCACCATTGCCAGAAATGGGTATTTCCACAGAATCTGAAATCGGCATTTCTGACTATTCCTAACTATATTGTAATTTGTAATGCACAACGTTTTTTACGCATTGCATTTAAACAACTTTTTGCATTATTTATTATTTTATTTCTTGGCTGGGTGGGTTTGTCATGCTAACTTCCTGTGTGAATGACATATAAAAAGAACAAAAACTCCCAGTGGCGGAAGTGAGTCACTCCACTCAATAACAATATAACTACAAACAAGAAAAAGATACATACTCCTCACATAGTGTGTTATCTGTAATAAACACGCTCTTGGCCTTGATTCACCAAACAACCATGATCTGTATTGAGGGAAATATTTTAAAAACCACTAAAAACAAGCTATAGCCATATAAAGCTTGGTTAGACTAAATAACCCTCTGTAAGTTTTCCAGACTCTGTCCCTTATCCCACCATCACCCACAGAAGGTAATTCATGGACTTTAAAGGGTTTTGAGCACCATGAATAAAAAATATATTAAACAAACCTTCCCCCTGTAAGAACCTATACGTTGGTTGCTATTGGCAACAGCACAACACACCTGTTACTCCGGCACCAGCAACGCATTAGAACTGTAACTCACAGCGACAGCATACAGGAGATAGAGTGGAGACAGCCACCTTCACCTTTAAGGGGTTTATTCAGCAATCAGTTATACAAGTATTTCATCAGGCATCTTTTGTTACATGTTGATTTCTTCAGAGTATAAACAGTCTTTCCTATGTCCTATGTACATCACATATATTTACAGCATACAGACATGAAGCTATTATTCTAAATAGGAAGCGTAGAGAGTAGGATAACATGCAGAAGAAGCAGTCCCCTCTGCCATCCAGTCTCTTACTTTTATATGAACATCAAAGAGTTAAATTCTGACATCACCCGAGCCATACCCCCAAGCCTACAATTGGTGGGCATGGGCATGTGACCCACCTCATCATCTAGTGCACCAGTGCTTTATGCCTTAGATCATAGCAAGGAAATGAACAGCGCTACTTAAAAACAGATGAGTGCCTACCTGCAAAAGAGTGCAAGCCCCACTTATGGGATAAAATACACACTGAGCATACACATGACCTGTCTACCACTGGTGGATGTTGGTTTCCTGTAACAGCTTGCATGCAACTTAAGTATCACGGAGGCCATTCAGAGGCGGCCTGGTGATGAGCTGATCCCACTTTTTGCGCAATTTTCAATTTTACTTGGTAGAGCGCCCAGGCTATGCATATGCATAGGTAGGATTTAGTTAGTGTTAGGTCCCCTCCCATGGAGGATTGACTTCTTCGCAGTGGGAGGGACGAATACTTAACAAGCTGCATGCAAGCTGTTACAGGAAACCAACATCCTCCAGTGGTAGACAGGTCATGTGTATGCTCAGTGTGTATTTTATCCCATAAGTGGGGCTTGCACTCTTTTGCAGGTAGGCACTCATCTGTTTTTAAGTAGCGCTGTTCATTTCCTTGCTATGTACTAATTTCATTCATTTTTGGTGTATATGCAGAGCCTCTGTTTGGGTTCAAGGTGCGTTTGCAGTCTCTGGGGGGGCTCAGTGCATCTCTGATCAGAGGCCATTCGGAGGCGGCCTGGTGATGCGCTGATCCCACTTTTTGTGCTTTATGCCTTAGATGCACAGAATGCAATGTTTTCCAAATATCAGCTCAGTTTACCTTTTCGTAGTCTGAATGTCGGGACATTTAGACCTGATAACCCATTATGTGTCCTTCTAGAGGAACATGCTTCTTGTAAATGACTTCATAATTTCTCTCCGAGAAACTATGCTTAAAGAGACCCTGCATCTCAAGTGTTTACTAGACTTTAGTATCTAAGGCTAGAATTCAAGTATACTTACATTCTAACACCCCCTAAGGTTGGTCTGTTGTGCAAAGGCAAGCATTTAATTATCTCCAGGGGGCTACTCCCTATCTCCCGGTCTTTATGCGATACACCATCTTCTGTGTCCCAGCGGCATCTGATGTAGTCTAAAGTGCCCACGGTGCGCAGCCCACAACAGTCCACACCAATTTTTTTAATTTATTTTTTATTCTAGGTGCCGGGCTGGATTTACCATAAGGCACTTTAGGTACGTGCCTACAGGCGCATGGTGATGGAAAGGCGGCTCACTCCCCTCCCTGAGTGCCTTCCTCTCTATGCAGAGTCCTGATGAGATTTTAAATGAGAAGTTTACAACCAGCTCTCAGTATTCCACTGATGAGGTCTACCTTCAACTGGGGTCACCTCCTAGCTACTTAATACTGAGGGCACCTTTTGGCTACCTAATACTAAAAGGCACCTGTAGCTACCTACGTTGGGCATGGGAAGTAAGGGAGAAGGGACAGCTAGGCCAGCCAGCACACTTGCATTGCAGTTCTGTGGGGATTTTGTAGGTTCATGGAGGGTGAAGTCTAGGGTGTCAGGACATATGTGCCTATAGGCTCCTATGATGTAAATCCGGGCATGATAGGTGCTCAGTTGGTGCAGTTCAGTTTATTTTGAAAGGAACCCCGAGGTGTGAGACCTATGGAAGTTGCCATAATTATTTCCTTTTTAAACAATACCTGGCTGCCCTTCTGATCTTTCAGTAGACTCTAAATCGCACACAAGCGTGCAACTAACCTTGTCAGATTTGTGATAGACGTGATCTGCCTGCTTGCTCTGGGTCTATGGCTTAAAGTATTAGAGGCAGTGGATCATCATGACAGCAGACAATGTGCATTATTTAAAAAGAAATTAAACACGTTAGCCTCCATATCACTCAGACCTTGGGTTCCCTTTAAAGAGGATGACTGACACCAAATGGTTTAGGCTAGATTTACATTGAATGTGCTTCATCAGTTGCCAGCCAGATGTGTTACGATGTAGTAACCATGGATCCTTTGCAGCGCGCAATGCATTTTTAGCGTAAAGCGAATCCATTGCCATTACATTGAGAGAGTGGTCGAAAGGATTGGTTAGCATATCCGCTTCTCATAGAGCAAAGCGTAAATTTATTCTTCCGTCATATATCAAACACCAGCGTCTGTTGCGATGGTGACAGCGCTCCCTATGATGACCTAACCGCATGTCATCACAGGGGGAGCTCTTACCAGTGCGACGCGCGCCGGGACAAGATGAAGATAGAGGCTGCGTGCAGGATCAAGGCAGGTGAGTTGAAACTTCGCTCTGCCTGCTCCCTTCGCCGCTATGCTGGAGACACTACGCCTATCTAACCTATACTGAGAGGTACCTACCTATCTAACCTATACTGGAGGCATCTACCTATCTAACCTATACTGGAGGCATCTACCTATCTAACCTATACTGGGGGCATCTATCTATCTAACCTATACTGGGGGCATCTACCTATCTAACCTATACTGAGGGGCACCTACCTATCTAACCTATACTGTGGGAACCTACCTATCTAACCTATAATGCGGTCACCTGCCTATCTAACCTATACTGTGGGCACCTACCTATCTAACCTATACTGCGGGCACCTACCTATCTAACCTATACAGCAAACGCCTATGTAGCCTATACTGTGGGAACCTACCTATCTAACCTATACTGAGGGGTACCTATCTAACCTATACTGAGGGGCATCTACCTATCTAACCTATACTGAGGGGCACCTACCTATCTAACCTATACTGGGGAAACTATACTGGCTACCTATATTGGAGATACCCTCTTATCTAACCTATACTGGGGCACCTATCTAACTTATATGGGGGCACCTACCTATCCAGCCTATACTGGGGGCAACTATATGGGCTACCTATACTAGGGGGGCCTATAGCTGACTACATATACTGGGGGCAGCTAGACCTGGCTAATCTATACTGCGGGCACCTATACCTACCTGTCTCCCTGGGGGGGGGGGGGGGGGGTCATTTTACACCCTTGCCCTGGGTCCATTTTAGCCAAGAAATTGCCCTGAGTGCATACAGAACATTGCATTGAGAGTCACGAAATCTGTTTAGCAAAGCATCCCCTGGCGCAGCAATTCCACTGTACACCAGCCCTTTATATAGACAACAAAAACCTGTATCTGTATGGCTTTCCTACACCTGTCCTGAAATGCTTTCCAGATAGTGGTAAGAACAGTCTCTGTTGGATTAGGATAAGTTCTACAACTTTTGAAATCTCCCTGACTGTCCTGTACTGGCTTTGGTTTTCTATGTAAAAAGAGTAAACTGTACAAAATCATAAGACAGCAGCGGAATCAAGTGGAAAAAGCAAAGTTAAAAACGGGTAATTGGAACAAGCAAATCAAAAACCAGGAAATATGAACAGGTTTGATCAGGAATTGTCAGGGCACAGAAGCCTAGTAACTGTGATCTTCCTGCAAAGTCTTAGATGAGGGGGGTGCTTATACAGGAAGCCCACAATTAGGGGACGGGGAGCCTTTACATAGGAAAACAATATGTGCTGCATAATAAATCCTGCTGGTGGAGAGGTACAAGTTCAAAAAGGTAAAACTGGGAGTTACTAGTTTGTTTAGAGTCTGTAGGAGTGAGGCATACATTTTGGCCACTCATACTTATATCGGCTAATTTAGCAGCTAATTTAGCAGTTTGCATTGCTGGCAGGCTCGGCTATTAAAATGTCCCGAGTAGCCAATATTGGTGGCGCCCAAACCTATGGTGGTACTCAAATGTCTGTGGTGGGGGATTAGGGTTAGGCATTAGCAGGGCTGATTAGGTTTAGCTGTAGAAAAATATCAGTATAGTTTACCGATGTTTTAGTATTTGAATTTGTACTGCAAAATAGTAGAATATTGGTAAATTTACTGATATTCTACTAATGGCTATTTTGGGAACCTAAATTTCCTGGCCTGTAATTTTTGGCATGTAAGCATGTAGGAGACCATCTACTGGTGGTACACAGTGAAGATTCACTACTATCCAGGCACATACTGTCACCAGCAGGTGAAACAAGGCATTATATGATTCCTGACACAATCTGCCACTGATGTTCTAGCCTAGCAAAGATGTAGCAGAGTATTCTGTGTGTAGTGCATTGCTATACAGTCCTCTATGAAAAAGCAAGGCTATTCACATACTGGAGGTAGAGGACATTTTATTTATTTATTTTAAGTATTTATATAGCGCTGACATATTACGCAGCGCTGTACAGAGAATATTGTCTTGTTACTAACTGTTCCTCAGAGCAGAGCTGGGACAAGGTCCTCCAGCACCCAAGGCTGAGACACCAAAGTGCGCCCCTCCATCCCTCCCACCCCAGCCGTCACACACTGATTGCTATTAGACTAAGAGGCTCCCCAGCCCCCCAATGCCTTAATTTCTAGTTATTTGGCTCTGCAGTCACTGCCATGTATCCCCTTTTCTTATTTATCTCTGCTTCAAACCCTATAGGGGAATGATAGCTGAGTGAGTTGTGCGCCCTCTCCTACACTGCGCCCTGAGGCTGGAGCCTCTCTCGCCTCTGCTTCGGCCCGGCAATGCCTTAGAGGGGCTCACAGTCTAGTTGCTACCATTGTCATATGTCTGTGTATGTATCATGTAGTGCATGTATCATAGTCAAGGGCCAATTTAGAAGGAAGCCAATTAACTTATCTGAAAGTTTTTTTTGGGACGTGGGAGGAAACCTGAGCGCCCGGAGGAAACCGATGCAGACACGGGGAGAACATACAAACTCCTTGCAGATGTTTCCCTGGCTGGGATTCCAACCAGGGACCCAGCGTTGGACGCTAACCACTACGCCACGTGCTGCCCATGAGAAAAATCTATTACTAAACATAATGAAACTGAAAAATACTACAAAAAAAATCTTTATAAACAGAAACTTTTTAGAAAAACCTCTTTCAAAGCAGATTATAAGCAAAAATAAAAAGTGTGTAAATTAATTGTGGCAACTTATAACACCTTTGGGATATTGCTATGTTATGTATCATGACCTTCCCCTTTACTTTGCTTTTTGGATTTCCAGGGTGAACCCTCCACATCTGGCATGGTCCAGTATCTAGATGTTTTAGAAGAGGAGGACAGTGTCATTGTCAAAGTCTTGAAGAAGCAAGGAGCTATTGTCTTTGCCAAGACCAATGTGCCCCAGTCTCTTATCAGGTGAGGACAAGCCAAGGTTCTCCAATTGGGAACGTGTAGAAAAGTTATGGTTTTGTGGGAATTGCTATACTGTACTTCCTTGCAAATAAAAGGAAGTCTATCAGAGGATTTGCACATTGGCTGCTGCCCTTTGCATACTCTTTTACCTTCCATGTTAAACATCAATCCACTTTGTTGCAATTTATTTTCTTTTCTGTTACGGCCAGCATTGAGTGCAGTAACCCGATCTATGGAAGAACTATGAATCCCCATAACAAAGCCAAGTCTACTGCAGGATCCTCGGGAGGGGAGGGGGCTCTGATTGCTGCTGGGGGTTCCATTCTTGGAATTGGATCGGATCTTGGTGGCAGTATACGTCTTCCATCCAGCTCCTGTGGAATTGCAGGACTGAAACCAACACCAAAAAGACTGAGGTAAGGATCAGGCATTATGCTGATGAGAAATTCAGAAGATCAGCATATGAAATATAACCTAAATTTCACCTTCATTTCCAGTATTAGCGGCCACCGCAATACTATCGAAGGAATGACGACTGGTGAGTGAATCTGATTGTGCCAAGGGTTTTGAGATTGTTTAAACCTTTTATAGTGCAACTGAAAGGGTCTATTAAAAGTACGTAACTTGTGGGATTTATTTAAGGAAATGATCAATGATGTCAAACCATGTTTACTTAAACATTCTTTCACATGCTGAAAGTCCACGTTTCCTATTTAAAGAGAATCTGTATTCTAAAATTCTTACAATAAAAAGCATACCATTCTATTCATTATGTTCTCCTGGGCCCCTCTTTCCTGTTTCCACCACTCCCTGCTGCAACCCTGGCTTGTAATTGCCAGTTTTAGGCAGTGTTTAGAAACCAAAAACATGGCTGCTAACCAGCATGTGATAGGCTCAGAAAAGTTCACTCTGTGACTCATACAGAGCCTGGAGGGGGCATGGAGAGGGTGTGTATAACTTCTACCTATCACAGCAGAGCAGCACATTCCTGCCTGAGCTGACAAAGGAAAGAAGATTAGATTATATAACAGAGATAATACAGCCACTGTGCAACTAGGAAAGGCTGCAGTAAGACAGACCACATTAGAACAGATATAGGAACTTATAGGATACAAGAAATAAGGCTGACAATTTTGTCAGTCTCTTTGTTTACTTATTTAAATGTTGGACCTTAACACAGCTTCACTTCTCTGCATTTCTCTTCTGTGAATCATCCCTATTGGCTGCATCCAGGGCCACTCAAAAGATAAGGCAGAAGCATGAAACTGTGTCAGCTGTTGAGTAGCACAGTAGTGGGGAATGGGAGGGCGACTACCATACATTAAAGGGGAGCAACAAGAAAGTTGACCTGGGGGCAGAAAAAGTGTAATTCCGGCCTTGGTGTCCTGTGTACACATATTTTGTATATAAGCAGTAAATTAAACAATTTTGTTTCCCAGTTCCAGTGGCTTTCGGACCAATGGCGAGAGATGTGGACAGTCTAGCACTTGGCATGAGAGCTTTGTGCTGTGATGAGATGTTCCGACTTGACCCCTATGTTACACCAGTTCATTTCAATGATGAGGTAATGAAAATTGCATCTGCTTTCACTATAATGAAGCGTTCAGTGGTATATTGAGTGGGAGTTGAGGAACTCTGAGCTTTGTTTGAGTGATCTCCACATACTTAGAACTTTTATCTGTAAATGGTCAGCCAGCAAGTGCTAAAGCCCAGCCTTTCATCTGCAGAGAGTATGGTACAGGCATTACATGCTAAAATGAGGCCTATTGGTCCTATTTCAATGGAGAGCATTCAAACTAATGCAGATAGTGTCATTGTGCAAACACGCTGGCTTCTTGGCAGAGAGCTGAGAAACCTGTTCTGTTCTATGGCAAGGAGAGGTGGATGGGTAGGCGGAAAGAATCCCAGTGTGGGCTCCAGCTTGGCAGATAGCTAAAGAGGAAATATCTGGTAGCCAGACACCTGTACTCGCTCTGGATTGCCACCTGAGAGAACTCCAGACAATCAATTCATGTGACAAAAGACTAGTTGGTGTGCATAGCTTTAACCCCTTCAGTGACCAGGCTATTTATACAATTTAGGCCACTACAGCTTTAAGGGCTCGCTGCAGGGCCGTATAACTCAGCACACAAGTGATTTCTCCACCCCCCCCCCCCCCCCCCCCTTTCTGATTTCTGTTGGTGGGCTCTGATCCCTGCTGAGATTTTTTTTTTTTATTCTGTATTTATTAGTTTTTTTGTTTCTTAATGTAACGAATGGTGTCAACTCACAGAGAGAATCTGATCATTGATGATCTGCAGAATCATCAAGAATACAGATATATACCCGATTATGGATGATCTGCAGAATCATCAATAATACAAGTATTTGCTAACCTCTGGACACCTGAAGTGTAAGTGCTTGGTGCAACGGTATCAAAGAACACACAAGGAACTAAATAGAAACTCCTGAGGAGCAGGAGTCTCAGCAACAAAAACGAGCAACAGACACTACTGCAGCCAAGGATCTGTAGACTGTAAGTTCCCAGTCTGCAAGGTAGTGAGATCACCAGATGAAGAAAGGTGATCAGAACTACTGCAGCCAAAGATCACCAAAAAGAAGATCTCGGTTAAGGCTGAGAACACTTAGGTGGAAATGGGTGATTCAGACCTTAATGCAGCAAAAGATTCCCGAGGAAATACTCAGACCCCTCAGCCTAGGTAAACCTAGTGCTGAGGGTAGCATAGTCAGACAGGCAGGTTCAGCAACTCACAGGCAGAGACAGTACAGAAACAGAAAGCTAGATCAGAGTAGTGATTCAGGCAGAGTCGGCAACTATATCAGATAGGCAAAGGTACAAGATCAGTAAACAGAGTAGTCAGGCTAGCAGAAGGTTATAACAAATAATACAGTTCAATTAGTACTTTAAGCTATCAAGAATCTGACTGAGGCCCAGTGCACACCAAAACCGCTAGCAGATCCGCAATACGCTAGCGGTTTTGGGAGCTGATTTCAGAGCGATTCTAGGTATGTTTAGAGAGGTTTTCTAAACATACCTAGCGGTTTTGGGTGTGTTTTTGTGTAGCAGATTACACACATTGTTACAGTAAAAGCTGCGCTCCACTGCAGGAAGTGACGTCAGTGGAGCGCACGTTGGAACGAGGAAGAGGTGAGTGATCCCCGCCCGTTGCCTCTTACAGCTGCAGCCAGCCAGCGCGCATAACAAGCTGGAGGGGAGCAGAGGACGGGGGACCCAGACCAGGGAGGGGGGGGTCCGACCCCCCCTCCCCACCGCTAGGCCCAATACCCCCTTCCTGCCCGCTATTCCCTCCAGCTCGGGCGGCACTCCACACCCACGGACGGGCGGGTGCCGCCCAGGGCCGGGCCGAGGCAAAGGCGGGAGAGGCTCCAGCCTCAGGGCGCAGTGTAGGAGGGGGCGCACAATTCATTCAGTTGTCATTCCTAATTGTGTATGAAGCAGAAAGAAATAAGAAAAGGGGATACATAGCAGTGACTGCAAGCCAGATAAGTAGATATTAAGGTGTTGGGGAGGTTGGGGGCCCTGTGGCCCTCTTAGTCTAATAGCAATCAGCGTGTGATGGTTGGGGTGGGAGGGATGGAGGGGCGCACTTTGGTGTCTCAGCCTTGGGTGCTGGAGGACCTTGTCCCTGCTCTGGTGCCGCCCCCTCAGAAGCGCCGCCTGAGGCAAACGTTTCACCCCGCCTCATGGGCGGACCGGCCCTGCCTACTACTGACAGTGGCGGCGGTATTTCTGCTAACTCTCACACTTAATAGATATTACTTTTTTTTCTTTAATCCCCTCCCGCCCCGCCAGCCAATCCCAGCGATCGGCTGTCATAGACCTCAAGCCTATGAGAGCCAATCGCTCTCTGTGCCTCCCAAGGGGACAGCCGAATGTCACGGCTGTCCCCAGTACAGCGCTGCCTTAGATTGCAGCTCTGTACATTGTAAATAGATGGCGGTTTCGACGTCTAACAGTCGCCTGCAAACATCCCCCGCCCGGGACTTCATGCCAATTGGCGTTAAATGGTCTTGGAGCTGCCGCCACGTTCACGCCAATTGGCGTGGGTCTGTCAGCAAAGAGTTAAAGCAAACCTGAAGCGAAAATAAAGTTTATGATATAGTGTATTGTATGTGTAGTACAGCTAAGAAATAGAACATTAGCAACATGTTTTAAAGTGTAAAAGCGCATGATAAACATGCACACTTTAGTGCACGTTGCAGTGCACATTTTTTAAAGCCAATCCGAGGTGAAAAACTAACTATAAAACCCCATACACGCTCAACAGTGGTCTTTTATGCAGCAAAATTATCAAACATCTTTTGTTGTGAAACAAGTTGATACAACCAAAAAAAAGTTGCTTGCTATTGTTCACACAACTGAGAAGACTGATAAGGCGTCAATCCAACACCACTTCTCTGTATGCAGCTTCCTCATTGTCTGATACTCACCTAAAGGATTATTAGGAACACCTGTTCAATTTCTCATTAATGCAATTATCTAATCAAATGGCAGTTGCTTCGAAGCATTTAGGGGTGTGGTCCTGGTCAAGACAATCTCCTGAACTTAGGGATGGGACGAATCCACAATTTCTTCGAATCCGGATCCGAATCTAAAAAGGTTCTCGACTATCCTCGAACCTTTCTAATCCCGAATCTAACGAATCCTGCACATAAGAATTGTGCGATCCGTGGCATAGTTGTCCGCAGTATAGGTACCCAGGCATAGGTAGCAAGGTAAAGGTGCCTTCAGTATAGCTAGCTAGGTATGGGTGGCTTCAATATGTGTAGCTTTCAGTATAGGTAGCAAGGTATAGGGGCCTTCAGTATAGGTAGCAAGGTATATGGGCCTTCAGTATAGGTAGCAGGGTATATGGGCCTTCAGTTTAGGTAGCAGGGTATATGGGCCTTCAGTATTGGTAGGTAACTAGGTATAGGGGCCTTCAGTATAGGTAGCAGGGTATATGTGCCTTCAGTATAGGCAGGTAGCTAGGTATAGGGGCCTTCAGTATAGGTAGTAAGGTACATGTGCCTTCAGTATAGGTAGGTAGGTAGGTAGGTAAAGGGACCTTCAGTATAGGTATATAGGGTATAGGGCCTTAAGTATAGGTAGGTAGGTAGGTATAGGGGCCTTAAGGTAGGTATAGGGGCCTTTAGGTAGGTAGGTAAAGGGACCTTCAGTATAGGTAGCAGGGTATAGGGCCTTAAGTATAGGTAGGTATGTAGGTAGGTATAGGGGCCTTTAGGTAGGTAGGTATAGGGGCCTTTAGGTAGGTAGGTATAGGGGCCTGTAGGTAGGTAGATGGGTGGGTAGGTAGGTATACGGGCCTTTAGGTAGGTAGGTAGGTATAGGGGCCTGTGGGTAGGTAGGTATATGGGCCTTTAGGTAGGTAGGTATAGGGGCCTTTAGGTAGGTAGCCCCCCCATGCCTCCTCCGCTCACCGCCAGCCAACCCGCCCCCCCCCCCCCGTGCCTCCTCCAATCACCGCCAACCCCCCCACGGCCCCCTCAGTCCCCCGTGCCTCCTCCGCTCACTCCTGCATGAGTATCTACTCACCTTTCCGTGGAGAGCAGAGCGGCAGACCTCTTCATTACTTCCCTGTCCCTTCTAGTGGCCGGACCGGCTTTTACTGATGACATCATTGTAAGAGCCGGTCACTAGGGGGAACCAGGAAGTCAGCGAGAAGTCTGCTGCTCTGCGCTCCGCTCAGGTGAGTTGATGCTAACAGCGGGCGGGGGGCGAGCGGAGGAGGCGCGGGGGGGGGTCGGAGGAGGACGAGTGCGAGCGGGGGGAGCGGCGGATGCGCGGCGATGCAGCGCCGGGATTCGGCGGATTCGGAAAGTGAAAAATGGCGTCGGGATTCGAATCCACGAATCACGAATATTTCCCAATATTCGAGGGATTCGTGGATTCACCGGATTCGTCGTCCCATCCCTACCTGAACTCCAAACTGAATGTCAGAATGGGAAAGAAAGGTGATTTAACCTC
The DNA here is from genome assembly GCF_040937935.1 of Hyperolius riggenbachi. Lineage (NCBI taxonomy): Eukaryota > Metazoa > Chordata > Amphibia > Anura > Hyperoliidae > Hyperolius > Hyperolius riggenbachi. Next base: position 80,491,868 of record NC_090651.1, read on the forward strand.
CCTGGCGGTAAGCCCGTGCTGAGCACGGGCTATGCCGCCGGGAGGCACCGCTCAGGCCCCGCTGGGCCGATTTGTATAATTTTTTTTTTTGCTGCACGCAGCTAGCACTTTGCTAGCTGCGTGCAGTGTCCGATCGCCGCCGCTACCCGCCGATCCGCCGTTATACACATCGCCGCAGCTGCCCCCCCTCCCAGACCCCGTGCGCTGCCTGGCCAATCAGTGCCAGGCAGCGCCGTGGGGTGGATCGGAGTCCCCTTTGACGTCTTGACGTCGATGACGTCGGTGACGTCATCCCGCCCCGTCGCCATGGCGACGGGGGAAGCCCTCCAAGAGATCCCGTTCTTTGAACGGGATCTCTTGATCTCCGATCGCCGGCGGCGATCGGAGGGGCTGGGGGGGAGCGGCTATCATGTAGCGAGACCTCATCTCGCTACATGAAAAAAAAAAATTAAAAAACGTATTTGCTGCCCCCTGGCGGATTTTTACAAACCGCCAGGTGGGTTAAGCAATTTTGAGTTTGGCATGGTTGTTGGTGCCAGATGGGCCAGTCTGAGTATTTCACAATCTGCTCAGTTACTGGGATTTACACGCACAACCATTTCTAGGGTTTACAAAGAATGGTGTGAAAAGGGAAAAACCTCCAGTATGCGGCAGTCCTGTGGGCGAAAATGCCTTGTTGATGCTAGAGGTCAGAGGAGAATAGTCCGACTGATACAAGCTGATAGAAGAGCAACGTTGACTGAAATAACCACTCGTTGCAACCGAGATATGCAGTAAAGCATTTGTGAAGCCACAACACGCACGATGGGCTACAACAGCAGAAGACCCCACCGGGTACCACTCCCCTCCACTACAAATAGGAAAAAGAGGCTACGAGCATAAGCTCACCAAAATTGGACAGTTGAAGACTGGAAAAATGTTGCCTGGTCTGACGAGTCTCGATAGTCAGAATTTGGCATAAACAGAATGAGAACATGGTTCCATCATGCCTTGTTACCACTGTGCAGGCTGGTAGTGGTGTAATGGTGTGGGGGATGTTTTCTTGGCACATTTTAGGCCCCTTAGTGCCAAATGGGCATCTTTTAAAGGCCATGGGCTACCTGAGCATTGTTTCTGACCATGTCCATCCCTTCATGACCACCATGTACTAATCCTCTGATGGCTACTTCCAGCAGGATAATACACCATGTCACAATGCTTGAATCATTTCAAATTGGTTTCTTGAACATGACAAGGAGTTTACTGTACTAAAATGGCCCTCACAGTCACCAGATCTCAACCCAATAGAGCATCTTTGGGATGTGATGGAACGGGAGCTTCCTGCTCTGGATGTGCATCCCACAAATCTCCATCAACTGCAAGATTCTATTCTATCAATATGGGCCAACATTTCCAAAGAATGCTTTCAGCACCTTGTTGAATCAATGGCACGTAGAATTAAGGCAGTTCTGAAGGCGAAAGGGGGTTAAACACCATATTAGGATGGTGTTCCTAATAATCCTTTAGGTGAGTGTATAAGCCCAATGACAGTCGTATCATCTGCAAACTTAGACATCATGTTTGAGTTATGGATAGGCTGGAAGTCATGAGTGAAAAGTGCGTAGAGGACAGTGTTTAGTACACAGCCCTGTGGCACGCCAGTGCTCAGGGTATAGGATATGGTTTTTCTTGTCAAAAGCCATCATATAAATCCGGCATAGCGGGGTCTGAACCCTCTATAACAGTAATTATAGATTGACGGTATACCTTGAAATGAATCAAAGCACTCAGTATATGATTTTATATAAAAAATTGTATTCGCTTATCATACAGCATATATACAAAATATGAACAGTTCCAAGGAGTATTTCCTTCTAACAGTATTTCATCTTATCAAGGCTTTATAGCCAAGTGTTCATCAATCTTCTAAGTACATTCAAAAAAGAATATAACAGTTGTGTTATGTAGAATAAGATTAAAAGTAGCCTCATCTGTATCAATAGCTGTGTATCTAGTAGCTGTGTAAAACTTGTAGTAATCTTCTTAAAGAAATGGGTGAAAAAAATAGCTTCTAAAAAAACTTCTTGCTAACATCGTAACAAAACTTAATGCTGAAAAATTGATAAAGTAAATCACCAGGATATTAAGCATATTACCCCTTCTCTGTCATCTCTTCAGCATCTAGAACCACTTGTGGGAAGGTAGCTTCTGCCTCATGTGTCTTCTCAGGCGATTGTTGGGCTTCTGCAAACTATGAGCTTTCAGCTCCTACTTTTATAGGGATAGGATGCAATATGGCTGCCTAATCTGGAATTTCCCTGAATCCCAGGTTCTGATTGGCTAAAGCTTCCGTGCGTCAATGCTTTATTATGTTTTCAATACCTAAATCATAATATTATTGTTTAGAAATTCTGATTAGGTCATTTCTGACACAGTTGATTAAAAATGGACGTCACCAGCCATCTTGTCTGCTGGTTGAATTTTTCCCAAGACTAAACCATGTCATTCATGACGCATTTCTGATAAAGTGTTCTCTGCTAATTAGGTTGGAATGTCTCGGTACTTTCCCAAACATAAGCTTGGTCAAATTGACACTAACACAGACCTGTGAGTCTTCAGCAATTTAGGGCTTATTAAAACATACAGGGCTTCTAATATAGTCATTTAAATGTAAAGCTTATTATATAATTCTTCTTAAAACAATTAATCATATAAGATATAACTACATATTAAAACTTAATAATATAAAATCATTTTCAGTATATTTGCCTTTCTTATGAATAAATATAATAACTTCAACCGGCAGATGTCAACATTTCATAATTTTTAAACAATTGGGAAACCCCCTTATTTTGTTTTATATCTTTCATATTTTGACTTTCTCTAGCTGGGAAATTTTTATCTTTTCTTGCTGGCTGTAACGGCCTTGTACAAGAACACGTCAACAACCCTCTAAAACTGAAACAATCTCACAAGAATGTTTCACAGACCCAAATCGTCACTGACAGAATCCAGCTTTTCAAAATATATATCAAAGTATTAAATTATATTATATAGGGTTTAACAATAAGTATTTATTTCTTTAGAAGGACTGTATTGATCATTAATATTTAGATTAATAATATCTATGTGTAATAATTAAGAAAATGTACATATATAATTACTGCAGTAATGTGAGTTTTAACTTGTTCCCAGTCTTTACACCGAAGCATCTTTCAAATGGCAAGGCCAAGAATGTTCTGGCTTTTTGTAACTAGAATAATCCAATTATGAGTTTCACTGCTTGGAATATGCTGAGATGTCACAGAGCAATATTTTAAAAAAGTACTCTAACTTTACAGTTTACAATGCAATTTTGCATAGAACATTAAAACTTAAAACCTACACATATGACAGCTTTTCCTGCATAAATAAAACCGCTAGAATTCTGACATCCTAAGCTGACAGCTTGAGGGCGATTTGTAAAAAAGTCCATTAACCAGCTACATATGGAGGGAGCAAGATCTAATGCAAAGAGTTTGTTGGTCAGCTGGCTAGAAGAGTTTGGCAGAGAACCCGTGAATTATATTCACGATTGAGAGAACGGGGTTACCCACACAAGGGATCGGGATCGTGAGACTCTCAACATATCTGGTAAGAGGGATGGATTGAACGCTCAGGATAGGGAAAGAATAGTTACTCAGTATGGGTCTCACTGGGAGGCACTATGGGACTCGCTATCTAAAGCCTGGCCTATCCTTATGGCGTCCCCTGACATTGCAGAGATTGTAGGTCCTGCTCCCATGATGACAGCAAGGAGTGCAAGGAACCTTAAAGATCAGCTTGTGACCTCTGAATTCAGAAATACAAAGCAAATTGAGGAAAGAAGAACCTGGCTTGCAGCTGCCCCTCCCCCAAAGAGTATGCACAGATGTGGGAGATGCAAGCCATTTATTTAGGAAAGGGTTCTTTACAGTAAGAGTGATTAAGATGTGAAATGCATTGCCACAGGAAGTAGTTATGGCAAATTCTATACCGGCATTTAAAGGGGGCTTAGATGCTTTCCTTGCGTTGAAAGACATCCATAGCTACAATTACTAGGTAATGCCCAGTGATGTTGAGCCAGGGATTGTATCTGATTGCCATCTGGAGTGGGGAAGGATTTTTTTTCCCTTTTGTGGCTAATTGGACCATGCCTTGTAAGGGTTTTTCGCCTTCCTCTGGATCAACAGTTATATGTGAGGGAGCGGGCTAGTGTTGTACTTTGTTCTCTGGTTGAACTCGATGGACGTATGTCTTTTTTTTCAACCCAAAAAACTATGTAACTATGTATGCAAAGTATGCCCCTGTGCATAAAAGCAAAACCTTTTGGGACGCTAGACATGAGAGTATAAGACCCGAGCGTTCGTGAATTTTGAGGCCACAGGGGTAGTGTACATGGTGACCTGTCCCTGTGGCGTACACTATATTGGTATGACAACTAGGGCATTTAAAACCACAATACTGGAACACATGTCGAATGTAAACAGTAAAAACGATGATAATAAAGGTCCTTTGAGAGCGCATTACCAGCAATGTCATGGGGGTAGCTTTAAGGGCAGCTTAGTCAAGGTCTTGTCTAGGGATGATCGTAAAGCGTAAATTCCGTTCTGCCGGAATTGTGGAATTCCACCAGCGCTAAATTCCGTCGCCATTACATTTCCACGGATTTCCGCAGAATTCCGCATTCCGGCGGAAAAATTAAAGGAATCGCAAATGAAACCTCTTTTGCTAAATGGGTAGCCCATGGGACCTAGTGGCTGTTCCATCGGTCATATTTTTTTAATTTATTTAATTATTTATTTGTTTATTTTTATGCAGCAGGTGGTGTCGCTTAAGCCATGGGACCTAGCGGTGGTCCCATGTCGGTAGTTTTGGCGCCGCAGGAGGTGTCGCCTAAGTTTTGGGACCTGGCGGTGGTTATATTGAAGAGAAGTAACCTACAGATGTACTTGGCTAGTTTGCTGACATGCTCCTTACTTGCTAGAAGCTGCTCCTGTGTGGACAGATCAGACAAATCATTCCAGCCCTCAGCCCATGCCTCACGACTCTAAAAGCAAGGGGAGGGGAAAGAGGCAAGAGGGAGATAAACACCGTGGCCCATATGCAATTAACTTTTTCTCCCGAGTTTTTTCGTAGGAGATAATTTTTTACTTTTCTCTTTACAATAACTTTTCAGCACTTTGCAATTGAAAAAGTACCAGCAAGTAGGTGGAGATGTACTATCAAAAATTCTTTTTTTTTTTTAGTGTTTTCTTGTTTGCCAGTGGGTTAAAAGGCATTTTGACAAGTTGTGAAAATATCACCAAGGAGAAAACTCAGGAGAAAAAGTAAATTGCATATGGGCTTGTGTGTGATACCTTATTAGTGGCTAAGAATTGCTGGAGACTAGAGCTCGTATTTTATAGACATCAAGTTTTGAATCCGGATTATTATCCTGATTTAAAACGTCATGTCTGTAAAATACAAGCTCTAGTTTATTGGCTAAATTAAAAGAGAAAAAAAAAAGCTTTCAGCTTGTAAACCTTCTTCAGACTCTATTCCTGTTGACTGACAATGTTAGAACATACAATCAGGTAGGATCTGTAGAAAGTTTTTATTTTTTTGGGGGGGATATATATCGTATTTTCCCGCCGTACAAGATGCTCTGGAATATAAGACACACCTAGGTTTAGAGGGCAAAAACCAGGGAAAAAATATACGCTAAATGTGGTGTGTCTATGTTGCAGTAGCGTCTTGTAAATGTTCTCCCCCAAATGGTGTCCCCCATGTGTCCTCCTGTATCCGCCATGTGTTCTCTTGTATCCCCTTGTGTCCCCCATCTCTCTCCATGTGTCCCCCTGTGCCGTGCTTCTGTCCCAGCATGTGCCTGGCTCCTTCCGTGTGCCTCCGCTCTCTCTCCTAGAGCCCAGGGTGTGTAGTGGCAGTAGCAGCAGCTGCTTACCTAATCCACCATGCCCACGGGTATTGCAGACAGCCTTCTCCTTCGCGCTTCTCCCTCTAGCCTTCGGCTTGTATAGATCGCGTCATCAATATAAGCCAAACACTAGACCGAGCTGTGCTGAGAAGGAGGTCCTCAATCCCTGCTGGCATGGCGGCTGCGCTACTGTTGCTATACACCGGGGGAGGCTAGAAGAGGGAGCGGAGGCATGCAAGGGGGAGTCAGACACACAGGCAGGGAATTTCCGACGTGTTGGTGGGTCAGCGGTTTGTAGCGACGGGCTTTTGTAAATCGGGGATTCCCTGCCTTTGCCGTATAAGACGCAGGGACTTTTCTCCCCCATTTTTTGGGGGGAGAAAAAGTGCGTCTTATACAGCGGAAAATATGATGCGTGTCATCCAGATACATATATTACAAGGAATCTTGACAGGTTTGTAATGCATTTATGGCAAACCGGTAAGACTTTTGGTTTACTTGACTCCTACATAGACTCAGGCTGAGTCTAAAATATTAAGCACCATGGTGATTTTGTCTCCTGCAGATGTTCTCCAGTAAAAAGCCCCTCCGCATTGGATACTACGAGGAAGATGGCTTCTTCCAGCCCAGTCCAGGCATGAGGCGCATGGTGCTGGAGACCAAGAAGCTTCTAGAAGAGGCTGGACACACGGTGAGTAGTGATAGTCATGTCTAGAAGAACTCATGGAGAAGCATGTGATTTGTTTCAAAGCTTTAATTTGCTGTGATCACATCCTGCTTTTAGCACATGATCTTACACTAGAATAAAAATAAATAAAAGCTTTAGATGTTTCTGTAGAAATGATCATTTTTATTGTATTGCTGTAAAATAGGATCATATACAGAAAGTAAGGCTCCAGATTTACATACACTCACACTACACTTACTACATAAATGTGCACGCACGCACGCACGCACGCACGCACGCACACGCACACACACACACACACACACACACACACACCCCTTCTGTCTGCACAAGATTTAATACTTCTGTTTCCATTTCAGCTTATCCACTTCAAACCACCACGAGTGGAACAAGCCTTCCATTTCTTCCTAAAGGGTTGCTTTGGTGATGGAGGGAAAACTCTGGTATCTCAATTGTAGGTGAAACTCACTACTACACACTTCAAAAAGCAAAAAAATCTAATGAGGGCAATTTAAAAATACCTTGGCTTTTACCCAGGCAGATAGGAGCAGTCTGTCGGTAAAGAGCTCTCACATTCATGCTGTTATGAATGTGTAAACAGCAGTGTGATTTATTTATTTATTTATTTTTTTTAAACTAATTCTTAACCCTTCACTTTCCCTCCTCCTAACATTCTCTGCAGTATAAGGGCCCGTTTCCACTTGTGCGGTGCGGAATCGCCGCTGATTCCCCGCTGACGAAATCGCATGCTGGTGCAATTCCGCATGCGTATTTAGCATGCGATTTCGCATAGGTTAGTATTTATGCGATTTTTAACCATGTCACTGCCTGTGTGATTTAACATTAGTTTCTATGTGAAATTGCTTGCGAAATCGCGGTAAAATACGCAAGCCAAAACCGCATGCGATTTCCCTATTAAATACATTAGCGGTGATTCGCATAGCAGTGTGCGGGGTGCGAATTCTGAGGGCTCTTCCGTCCAGATTTCTCCCGCACAGAAAAACGCTCAGGATTACTGACAAGTGGAAACAGGGCCATCCACTTGTATTGGCTATGCGAATCCGCATGCAGACAATCAGGGCCGGCCCGCCCATGAGGCGGGGTGAAACTTTTGCCTCAGGAGGCACTTCTGGGGGGGCGGCACCCGCCCGTCCGTGTGTGTGGGGGGCCGCCCGAGCTGGAGGGGATAGCGGGCAGGAAGGGGGTATTGGGCCTAGCGGCGGGGAGGGGGGTCGGACCCCCCCCTCCCTCGCCTGGGTCCCCCGTCCTCCGCTCCCCTCCAGCTTTAAAAGTGACGTCGCTGGATGCAGCTAGCTACATTGTAAGAGGCAACGGGCGGGGATCACTCACCTCTTCCTCGTTCCAGCCCGAGCCTGCGCTCCACTGACGTCACTTCCTGCGGCGTAGCAGGAAGTGACGTCAGTGGAGCGCAGGCTCGGGCTGGAACGAGGAAGAGGTGAGTGATCCCCGCCCGTTGCCTCTTACAATGTAGCTAGCTGCAGCCAGGGACGTCACTTTTAAAGCTGGAGGGGAGCGGAGGACGGGGGACCCAGGCGAGGGAGGGGGGGGTCCGACCCCCCTCCCCGCCGCTAGGCCCAATACCCCCCTCCTGCCCGCTATCCCCTCCAGCTCGGGCGGCCCCCCACACACACGGGGGGGGGAGGGGCGGCGATTTTTTTGACGATCGCCTCAGGCGGCAAAAAGTCTAGGGCCGGGCCTGCAGACAATGCATGCGTATTTGTGATAGTGGAAACGGCCCTAAATCTTTTTTTTGTTCTATTTTTTTGGGGGTAAATTTCACGATAGTGGTGCATTAAGACTGTGTTTTAGATTTTGGCCTCTTATGTTAGGGATGTCCAAATATTTTTTTTGTTTTATACCAAGGATTATATTATCGTTCTAGAGAGTGCTAGCGGGCTAAACTAGCAAAATTAAACACCATTTTTGCTGTTTGCTGTTAGGTACTCTATGCCTGTGACATTTTGACAAATTTCCACAAACCTTTTCAGAAGAAGTAACCCATTTACTGTGTGCAGTTAGCACAGTGGCAGCTGCTGATCTGTAGCTGTTACTGCTGCTGTCCTCAGCTACGACCTGTGGGCTGCATGGAATTAACAACTGTAGAGACTTTGGGGGCCACCAGAAATCGCTCTGCAGGCCACATTTGACATCTCGATCAGACTTTGGAGTCTGGACATGCCTGCCTTATATGATTGAGTTTGACACCCCAGAACCTATTGAGATCACCTGCACAGGTAGTTTATTTTGGCAGTTGTGTTATTTGTCAAATCTTTAGTTTACTCATAGTTCAAAACAGTTGTATGCAACCTCTGACCGCTAAACCACTGCAACAGACTTAAACAGAGGCGCTTAACTTGAATCCTTGTGCAGATCGCTTGATACTCCTTGTATTGCCTGATGAAGCGGGATTGAGCCTGCGAAACGCGTTGAAATTTTTTGGGGAGTTTCTAATAAATGTGTTTGACTGTCTGAATCGCATTTGTTGTTGTCTGCTTGAGGGAGGTAAGACCACCACTTCCTCCATTTTTGCCAATTAAGTTGGTTTTTAAGCTCATTTAATCTAATATTATACTTTTGGCGCCTCTGTTCCTTATATACAATTTCGAGTCCACCTTGGTGGAGGGTTGCTACCCTTTTTTCCTATCTACAGACAGCGACTTTTTAATCCTGAGTGGGGTCAGGACAATCTCCCCACCTGCCTTTACAGTGGTTGCCTGCTGGTGACCCTGACTTGTGAGTATCTAGCAATAGAAATGTATTGCCACCTTATCCAGTACGTATTACACTATTGTGGCTCTTGGTGTTCCCTGTTTTATAGACTTAAAAATAAGGGCTCATTAAGGCCCGGTTCACATTGGCGTTATTTTGCGGACCGCATACTGCGGAAACAGATCGGACGAGAAAGGGTCCAATGTTTATCAATGGATCCATACGCACTCGTCTGTTCCTCCGCATCCGGATGCGGATTGCGGTCTGGATTTTTCAAACCTGCGCCATTTTTCCTGACCGGGACCTCCGTCCACTGCCGCCGGAATGGATCCGGACAAATTACCCAGCACAACAGGAACCAATGAAAAACGGAAGTGCACAGCACACTTCCGGATGAAAGCCGGTTGTCCTACCCCAATTCCTGTGGAGTCTCTATGGTACAGGCGGCCATCTGGACCGGCGCTGGACAGCCCCCAGCCTCTCCCAGAGGTACCCGGGAGGCCAGGGGATACTCCACCGAGAACTCGACCGTCCAGGCGCAGCCCCGCAGGACAAGGGGCAAGCAGACCACTGGATCCATGGTCCACACAGCAGTCTCTCTCTCCAAGGATGATGTCCACACAGCAGGCGCTCTCCAAAAATGACCCCAGCGCTTTTCCAGACCTTCCAGACCCCTCTTTGAAAGTGGAAACGGATCCAAATCCGCATGCAGAACGGAAGTAAATCGGATTCAAACTGAACATGAACTGACCGGATCCGGATGGCAAACGGATGTTCTCAGACCGGAACGGATCCGTGCCACCGGTCAGTATTTGCAGAAAACGCAAGTGTGAACCAGGCCTAACACTACAAGAGCTTTTCTAAGAGCTTTGTGATTTTTAAAAGCTCTTTCTAATGTTCTCCTACTGTATGTGTGTGTTCACACTGGAGTGAAGTGATTTTGTAAAAATCCCCCGTAACATTGCATTAGCAAGAGTTTTTAAAACCTCTAGCGTTTAAAAAGCTTTAGTAGTGTGAATCAGCCCTAAGGTTACCCTTAGACCTCCTTATGGACGCCTGTATGGTAGTTGTGTACTGTATGTTATCTCAACTAGTGGGACCTAGTGAAATCACTGGTGAGATTCTGCTGATAGTAAGTACTGAAGGGACACCATAAAAAAAACACAAGGGAGAGCTTTGTTGTGTCTCATGTATATTTTGGCTCAATGGCCCTAACACAGACAGGTCTTACTGAAATTAAGTAGCTATGTAGCCAGGGACACCTCTAGATCTTCAGTGTTTAGGGGGGTATCCAAGGTGTAAGCCATCATGGGAGGATGAGGCGCCCATGGATAGATTGAACTAAGTAAAACGCACATAAAAATACACAGAAAGAGGGGTCTTGCCTCTGTTATGGCACTGGCATGATTATTGGCCTGAGGAAGTGGGAAAGAACCTGCGAAACACGTTGCCAGCCATGGTCTAAAAAATATTTTTTTTAATTTTTTTATTGATCTGTCGAGGTAAGATATATTTTTCAATTGTTTTTAACTGCATCTGTCCTCGGGCTCCTCTTCCCTCCCCCCCCCCCATCCCCCACAATTGTGTTCTATACCTTCCCCTGGAGGGCACAGGTCACCAGCTTTAGATGGTATACCTAGGGCCCTTAACTTTTTGCAAGAGATTGAACACATCAAGACTACTCTAGTTCCACTCGAGTTGAGATGGTTTTAAAGGACTGTAGTGAGAAAAATATGGAGGCTGCCATATTTATTTCCTTTTATACAATACCAGTTTCTTGGCAGTCCTGCTGGTCTATTTGTCTGCAGTAGTGTCTTAGAGAGGAACTGTCGTGAAAATCTTAAAATTCAAAATGCATGCAAATAAGAAGTATGTTTCTTCCTGAGTAAAATGAGCCATAAATTACTTCTCTCCTATGTTGCTGTCACTTACAGTAAGTAGCAGAAATCTCACATTACCGACAGGGTTTAGGTTAGTCCATCTCTCCACAGGGGATTCTCGGCATGGCCTATTTATAAAAACACTCCCTGAAAAATATTTATACAAAGATGCCTCCCTGCTCACCATACATTTTTTCTTTTTGGCAGTTGGACGGAGCAACTGCCATTCACTAAGTGCATTTTGAAAATAAAGAAATCCATGTGATTTCCCCCCCCCCCCCCCATGAGAAGATGGGCTAGTCCAAAACCTGTCGGTTCTGTCCAATTTCTACTACCTACTGTAAGTGACAGCAGAATAGGAGAAAAGTAATTTATGGCTCATTTTACTCTGGAAGAAACTTACTTCTTAATTGTATATGTTTACGTATATTTAAAATGTTAAGATTTTCGCGACAGAGGTCCTTTAATAACACCAGAAATCAAATGTCCATCCCCATGGAAACATTTCATCTGTCAAAATGAGATGAACAATCGATCTAACCAAGACTGCGTATCATTCTTTTAAGTTTTTTTTTTTTTTTTAAGAAATACGGTAAACGATGGCTACAAATGGCTGTTATACAACAGTGCTTGAGCAGTTTGAAAGACCGTCATGACTGATCAAATCAGGTCATGTGGTTCAATGTCCCCTGTGGGTACAGATCTTTAAACGATCTTTCCGCAAAAGTCTATGGAACTATGAGTGTTGTCTACATCCCATCGCTAAGTATCTTTAGTATTAACTTTGTTCATTGGTGATTTCTAGCGATTCAGTCTTGCAGTGGGTACTTGGGCTTTAGATCTCCACCTGCTCCAGTGGTTTGTTGCTCTTTCAGCAACCTCATATTATGAGTACCATCTCCATTTTCATACCTCCCAACTTTTTGAGATGAGAAAGAGGGACACTTAAGCCACACCCCATCACACCCCTAGTCATGCATACTATGAAGTTTTCAAAAGAAAAATATGTTTTATAATACAAACCACAGTGGTCCTTTCTCTCCTGGTTCATTTTCCTTCATATTTACAATTTAAAATTAATATATCAATTTAACGGATGGGAATGAAGTTTAGAGTCAAACATATTTACATATTTTTTTAGTAGAGAAATATATTATTTACATAGAAAGAGGGACAAAGTCCTGAAAGAGGGACAAATGAGGAGGAAAGAGGGACAGGGCTCCCAAAGAGGGACTGTCCCTCCAATAGAGGGACAGTTGGGAGCTATGCATTTTTAAAAAATTTTAGTGTGTGTGCGCGCGCGCCTGTCATCTTGCGTGCGTGCGTGTGTGTGTGGTGGCCTTTCATCTTGGGTGTGTGTGTGTGAGTGTGTGCTGGCCTGTCATCTTGGGTGTGTGTGTGTGTGGTGGCCTTTCATCTTGGGTGTGTGTGTGTGGTGGCCTTTCATCTTGGGTGTGTGTGTGTGTGTGGTGGCCTGTCATCTTGGGTGTGTGTGTGTGTGTGTGGTGGCCTGTCATCTTGGGTGTGTGTGTGTGTGGTGGCCTGTCATCTCGGGCGTGTGTGTGTGGTGGCCTGTCATCTTGGGCGTGTGTGTGTGTGTGGTGGCCTGTCATCTTGGGTGTGTGTGTGTGGTGGCCTGTCATCTTGGGCGTGTGTGTGTGTGGTGGCCTGTCATCTTGGGGGGTGTGTGTGAGGTGGCCTGTCATCTTGGGGGGGGGTGTGTGTGAGGTGGCCTGTCATCTTGCTTCTCTCCTGGTCCTTGAAGTTGTTCATTTTGATTTACTGTTAGCACCAGGTGGACCGTTTTATTTTAATCTCTGACTTGAGCTGATCTCAAGTCAAGTGATCTTTATTTTTCATCACTTGAAAATTATCAGAAGAGTATAACAAGCAGCCTGTGCCAAGCTGATGTTACTATTGTTAGTACAGTGTGAGGCCTGGAGACAATCTGTAAGCTAACATGTAATGTAACCTCAGCCAGGGTATTGCTGGAAAGGAATTTAGTTAGAGACCAAATACTCTAATGATTAGCCAGACAAGGACATGCAATTGTAGCAAGTACACAAACCAACCATTGGGGGAAAAAAAAAATAGGAAGGAATTCAGTCATTAGTGGCAACGGCTAAACTTTTCCCCATAATCATAATCTGATCTGTAAACTGCACTTTGTACAGTGGCTGATAAAAGGTTATAGTGTATATATACAGTCATAACGCGTAGTGGATTGTATGGTAGATGTGCTTAGTAGCACTTCCTAGTTGGTTGACATTTGTTAAAATGAACCCCTGGACTAAAAATCGACTCAGCAGCACTGAAAAGGTTTGGTGTTTCTTTAACAGTTTCACAGCATCAGAACTTTGTTTCTCTTATACAAGCCTCAATTTTAGCTGCACAGAAGAAAACTGCCCGGGCTTTTTCCCCCTGATGCTGTGCAAAGCATGATGGGATTTCTGATTCTGTTGTTCTCGTTCTGCTGCAATTTTTTTTTTACATTTTGAATTTGACATTTGAAGCCTAGCGTGTGCAGCTGGGAGGGGTTATCAGGACACAGGACAGTTGGAATTGTGTCTTCTGCTCCTTTTCACCGCCTTTCAACCAAAAAGATGGCTGCCCCCATGACAAAGATGGCAGCCCCCATGAATCACAAACATTTGCCTGTTCTTTTAAAACAGGGTGGGGTAAGAGATTATATTACCTATCTATTCTAATTAACATAACTAATGTAACTTAATGACAGTATGTTTGTTTAGGCTGAAGTTCCCCTTTAAGGGTCAGCCATAATATGCCAGGAAAAACACATGTATACTGTAAGTAGATAACTACTTGTTCTACTTGCATAACAGATGTATTGTACTGTCCACGTTTTGATTTCAGTGAATTATTATATAGAAAATAGAATTCTGCTCCTGGCATTTGCCATCTTGGTTCTCTCTGACTGAAGACAATCATGATGGCATTTCCTCCCTCACACTTTTTTTCCTCCTACAAAATGCACTGTCATTGCTAGCTTGCTTTGTAAACACATGAGAGCACAGGATAGATCATATTTTAGCTTCACACAGAACTGCCCTCAGCCAATCAGTGAAGAGCAAGAATGTGGGAGGGGTGATAACAAGCTTCCTTCTCATCGGCAATGTACGAAATAGAGGCAGTCTGACTGAGATAAGATTTATTACAGCAGAAACATTCCTGAAAAGATTGTCGTGCTTGCAATGCAGGGTAAGGTTGCAGGCTGTATATTAAACACAGCGCAATGGGAAAATGGAATTTGATTGTGTGGTTAACAATCCCTCTTTAAAAGTTACTCCATTTTAATACAAATATCTAACACAGATAATTTCTTTTAGTGTCCTTGTGCAACTGGATGCCGTTACATATTGTCCTTTAAATTCCCTCTGCAGCTGTTATATTTTTTTGTTTGTTTTGGAAACTTGCAGCAAACCATGACAATAGCTTGGGGTTAAATCAGATTTGCAATTCTTTATTTATTTAACCCCTCCCTCCTGCCCCATTAAACTAATACTAAGAAAGCGATCTCTCCACCCATCCTCCCCTTTTACTCTCCTAGACCCCTTCTCCCCCACTCATGAGAACTCCAGAAGTTCCAATGATTGCATCAAAGGGCTTAAAGTTGGGTTTCCCCATATATAAGATTTGGCCTGCTTCAGCATGCAGGCCATGTCTTATATGTGTGGACATGGACCTTGAACATGCCAGTGATAGAGCACCATATAAGATACCGTATTTCGCGCCGTATAAGACGCTCCGGAATATAAGACGCACCTAGGTTTAGGGGGCAAAAAACAAGGGAAAAAAATATATACTAAACCTGGTGCGTCCATGTTCCAGGAGCGTCTTGTAGATGTTCTCCCTTAATTGGTGTCCTCCTGTGTCCCCTTCTGTCCACAGTGTGTGTACTACTGTCCCCAGTATGTCACTAGTGGGTGTCCTGCTGTCCCCAGGTGTCCCCTGCTGCTCCCAGTATGTCCCTAATGTGTGTCCTACTGTCCCCAGTATGTCCCCTGCTGCTCCCAGTATGTCCCTAATGTGTGTCCTGCTGTCCCCAGTATGTCCCCTGCTGCTCCCAGTATGTCCCTAATGTGTGTCCTGCTGTTCCCATTATGTCCCCTGCTGCTCCCAGTATGTCCCTAATGTGTGTCCTGCTGTCCCCAGTATGTCCCCTGCTGCTCCCAGTATGTCCCTAATGTGTGTCCTGCTGTCCCCAGTATGTCCCCTGCTGCTCCCAATATGTCCCTAATGTGTGTCCTGCTGTTCCCATTATGTCCCCTGCTGCTCCCAGTATGTCCCTAATGTGTGTCCTGCTGTCCCCAGTATGTCCCCAGCTGCTCCCAGTATGTCCCTAATGTGTGTCCTGCTGTCCCCAGTATGTCCCCTGCTGCTCCCAGTATGTCCCTAATGTGTGTCCTGCTGTCCCCAGTATGTCCCCTGCTGCTCCCAATATGTCCCTAATGTGTGTCCTGCTGCTCCCAGTATGTCCCTAATGTGTCCCTAAGGTGTGTCCTGCTGTCCCCTGTATGTGTGCCTCTGGTACGTACCCTGCTGTCCCGTGTGTCCTGTTGTCCCGTGTGTCCTGTTGTCCCAAGTATATCACCTGTATGTCCCCTGCGGTCCTCCGTATGTTCCCAAGTGTCCCTGTTCTCCCTGGGTGGTCCACAACTGCCGTTGCGTATGACCGCAAATACCCGCCGCCGCTTGTGCCTATGTCCCCCCTGTGTGGTCCGCAACTGCCCGCTTGTGCCCCTGCTTGAGTCGACGCTTCCCCCCGGAGTAAATAGCTAGACCGCGCTCATCTTACCTAAGTCAGTGCCTTCTGCGGGGATCGGAGACCTGTCTTTACACACGCAGCTCCCCCTAGTGAAGGCTTTTGCTGATGACGCAGCAGAAGCAATTACTAGAGTGGAAGTGCGGAAGTGAAGACAGGTCTCCGATCCCCGCAGAAGGCACTGACTTAGGTAAGATGAGCGCGGTCTAGCTATTTACCCGGGGGGAAAGCGTTGACTCAAGCGGGGGCACAAGCGGGCAGTTGCGGACCACACAGGGGGAACGTATGCACAAGCAGCGGCGGCGGTGTTTGCGGTCATACGCAACAGTTTGATGGCAGAACGCGGACCACACGGGGGAGCCATGGACACATGCAGGGCAGAGCAGCACATAAGGGGCAGTGCAGGGAATCCCCGACGTGGCGGCGGGTCGCGGTTCCAATCGGCGGGCGTTCGTAAGTCGGGGATTCCCTGCCTTTGCCGTATAAGACGCAGGGACTTTTTCTCCCCATTTTTGGGGGAGAAAAAGTGCGTCTTATACGGCGGAAAATAAGTGGCATACAGCTGGGAACATCAGATTTGAAGAAAAGACTTGGAAATACTGGCGTAAGGACTGGCAGATCTCCCATCTTCCTTCATTCCCTATGCTCCAATTTCCCCAAAAACTTCAGCGTGAATGGGAGACAAGTTGCGCCTATCAGACTATGGTTACCCCCAGGATTTCAGGATGCAAAGTATAGGAACTGAGACCGGGAATACTGGAGTACCACCAGAACTCTTTCAGCTGGGAAATGGGCAAAAACGTAGTTAAGAAAACAGTCCAAGGTTGATGACAGATGACCTTTTTTTTTTTTTAATTCTTGGTTGAACCTGATGGCCGTCCGGATGTTTTTTCTTTGATGTTGTTTTCCCCCCAACGAATCTAGCTATCTATGTAAGTAGACTGCGTTTTGGGTCTAAAAGTGTTGCTGCATGAAATAGAGAGGTGATTTTGTTTAATAAGCAGGTTTGTGT
Organism: Hyperolius riggenbachi; assembly: GCF_040937935.1. Lineage (NCBI taxonomy): Eukaryota > Metazoa > Chordata > Amphibia > Anura > Hyperoliidae > Hyperolius > Hyperolius riggenbachi. The sequence continues at coordinate 80,508,875 of NC_090651.1, forward strand.
GTGCATGCCTGTTATTTTGGATATGTTGTTGGATATATCGAGCAGCTATTGTCCCAAAAAATGCCCAATTGGTCACTTCCGTTAACCTCCCTGCCGGTTCCTACGAGTGTATGTATGTGTGTGTGTATACACACACACGCGCACACGTACATGTATGTATATGCTTGGACATGCATGCATGTATATATACATACATACATACATACATACATACATACATACATACATACATACATACATACATACATACATACATACATACATTACAGACCAAAAGTTTGGACACACCTTCTCATTCAAAGAGTTTATCTTTATTTTCATGACTATGAACATTGTGGATTCACACTGAAGGCATCCAAACTATGAATCAACACGTGGGAGTATAATACATAACCAAAAAGTGTGAAACAACTGAAAATGTCATATTCTAGGTTCTGCAAAGTAGCCACCTTTTGCTTTGATTACTGCTTTGCACACTCTTGGCATTCTCTTGATGAACTTCAAGAGGTAGTCACCTGGAATGGTCTTCCAACAGTCTTGAAGGAGTTCCCAGAGATGTTTAGCACTTGGTGGCCTTTTTGCCTTCACTCTGCGGTCCAGCTCACCCCAAACCATCTCGATTGGGATCAGGTCTGGTGACTGTGGAGGCCAGGTCATCTGGCGCAGCACCCCATCACTCTCCTTCCTGGTCAAATAACCCTTACACAGCCTGGAGGTGTGTTTGGGGTCATTGTCCTGTTGAAAAATAAATGATGGTCCAACTAAACGCAAACCGGATGCAATAGCATGCTGCTGCAAGATGCTGTGTTGGCCATGCTGGATCAGTATGCCTTCAATTTTGAATAAATCCCCAACCGTGTCACCAGCAAAGCACCCCCACACCATCACACCTCCTCCTCCATACTACACGGTGGGAATCGGGCATGTAGAGACCATCTGTTCACTTTTTCTGCATCGCACAAAGACACGGTGGTTGGAACCAAAAATCTCAAATTTGGACTCAGACCAAAGCAAAGATTTCCACTGGTCTAATGTCCATTCCTTGTGTTCTTTAGCCCAAACAAGTCTCTAATGCTTGTTGCCTGTCCTTAGCAGTGGTTTCCTAGCAGATATTCTACCATGAAGGCCTGATTCACACTGTCTCCTCTTAACAGTTGCTCTAGAGATGTGTCTGCTGCTAGAACTCTGTGTGGCATTGGCCTGGTCTCTAATCTGAGCTGCTGTTGACCTCCAATTTCTGAGGCTGGTGACTCGGATGAACTTATCCTCCACAGCAGAGGTGACTCTTGGTTTTCCTTTTTCTGGGGCGGTCCGCATGTGAGCCAGTTTCTTTGTAGCGTTTGATGGTTTTTGAGACTGCACTTGGAGACACTTTCAAAGTTTTCCCAATTTTTCAGACTGACTGACCGACCTTCATTTTTTCAAGTAATGATGGCCACTCGTTTTTCTTTACTTGGCTGCTTTTTTCTTGCCACAATACAGATTCTATTCAGTAGGACTATCAGCTGTGTATCCACCGGACTTCTCCACAACACAACTGATGGTCCCAACCCCATTTATAAGGCAAGAAATCCCACTTATTAAACCTGACTGGGCGCACCTGTGAAGTGAAAACCATTTCAGGTGACTACCTCTTGAAGCTCATCAAGAGAATGACAAGAGTGTGCAAAGCAGTAATGAAAGCAAAAGGTGGGTACTTTGAAGAACCTAGAATATGACATATTTTCAGTTGTTTCACACTTTTTGGTTATGTACTATACTTCCACATGTGTTAATTCATAGTTTGGATACCTTTAGTGTGAATCTACAATGTCCATAGTCCTAAAAATAAGGAAAACTTTTTGAATGAGAAGGTGTGTCCAAACTTTGGTCTGTACTGTACATACATACATGCACTTACATACATACACGTACATGTATGTATGCATGTGTGTATGTATGTATATGTATGTATGTTTGTATATACTTGTATGTATGTATGTATGTATGTATGTACTTGTATGTATGTATGTATGTATGTATGTACATGTATGTATGTAAATGTTTGTATGTACATGTGTGTATATATAGAGAGAGAGTTTAGCATCATTTGTCTCTAATCACAAGTTGTAATTTGAGCTCTCCCCTGTGTCACCTGACTGCCATGGCAGAGATGGCAGAAAAGCTTATTTGAAAGCACAGGATGGTAACAATATAGCCATTTGGTTTCCAACTGCTTCTGAGCTAAGTGCTTCTGCCATACTGTTACCGATTTTTGCCCTGATTTTGACTACTTTCTGCCTGCCACCTCCACCGACCTCTGCCCTGATTTTGAATACTCTCTTATTTGTACAGTTTCAAAATTCTTAAGTGTCTTTATAAATTTAATGCACAAAATTTGAGTTTGTGTCTTTTTTATTTATATGCAGAATGTCTACCAGGCTTTTATTCTGTCATATGTTGGTAAATTATGACTTATGAATTGAAGGCAAAAAATTCTAGAATAAAATGTACCGCTTTTGACTCTTAATTCCAGACAGAAATGCACCGCCAGGGAGGTTAATTCAGTTTGTTAGTGTTCCTCAAATGATGTTGACTCTCGCACAGTTGTTATGGCTGTGTGTAAATGGCCATCTGGTCTTCAGTAGTGTGCCCCACAAGGGATGATAAACCTATCTCCCAAAAAGATAATAGTCTTTGCAGCCAGTGACAATCGAGTCATGGTCAATGGAGTTGCCCCACTAATGGCAGGGAGAACCAAGTTTGAGCAGGTTGCAAGCAGACAGGCATGGTCATAGGTCAAGGCTGCTGCAGACAGCCATAGTCAGGGTGACAGGCTGAGCTCAGGGCAGGCAGCAGGCAGACTTAGTCGGGGTCACATGCAGAGGCCAGTGCAGGCAGTGAAATGGACAAATTGAGGCAAAAGGCCAAGGTCAGATTACACAAGCAGATAAGATAAGGAGTCATCTGTCAAGCCAGGTCCAAACAGGAGTAGTGATCAGAGGCTGTCAGGCAGGCATAGTAGAAGCACTAAATCTGGCATAATCATGTGATTCTTTCCGCACTGAGTATTCACAACTGGTGCATTGTTTGTGTGCACAGAGTGCAATGATGTAATGCTTATCTGTAAGCACACCCTCAGCCAAGGGCATAAACCCTTGGTTGGCGATGTGTGTGGGCATAGACACCAGGGCAGGAGCACAGACAGGTGAGTATTCCAGCTAGGCAGAGAGTTGAGTCTGCTATAAAGTCTGTTGTACTAGATGAAGTAGGCTGTAGATGGTCAGGAAACCTTGATAACTGATTGTGATGGGTTGTCCATTCATTGGTGTGCTAGGTGTTGTGCTGAGTCAGTTGGGTGTGTCCATTGGGCTGTCTGATGTATGTTTGTGTTTGTTGGGCTATATCCTAGCCGATTTTTTTAATGTATTGGCTCAGGCAAGCTACTTTTGTTTGTGGTAGAGTGTCAGGTATGGTAGGCCGGTAGTTTGTGTAGTTTGTTGGTTCAAAAAAAGTTTGGTGTTGGATCTAATAAATTGGATGCTGTATTGGATTATTTGTGTAATGTATTCACTCAAAAAAGCCAGGTGCTATCTGGTAGGTTGTTTTATTATGTTGTATCCCGGGTGCTGGAGTAGATTTGGTAAATATGCGTTCCCACTTGTGATGGATGTTGCCCATCTGGGATCGTTACCTGATCTGCTTGGGAGGCATCTCTGGGCTGAGCTTTACAGACACGAAGTCAGCTGGTGTAGCTGAGACAGCGTTCTGTTACTATACGGGGGGAAGGGGGTGCACATGCGTAAAGTCAAGCAGGGAGCTGTGGGATCACAGTAATCGGGCATTGTTTGGGTGAGTTGATCCACCGGGAAGATTGATTGCAGGGCGGCATTCGAGGGCCGCCATACTGGCACTTGATTATCCTTTGAGGCGGTAGTTATCGGCCGCCTAAGACTTTAGTCAAGTGTCTATACAAGCCTTAAAGAACAACTGTTAGGCATCATATGCCCCCCCACAAAAAAATACATATGTAAGTAGATAAATGCTTGCTGTACTTATATATCAGATGTATTGCACTGTCCACGGTTTCTTTTCAATTTTTATTGCTCTCCTGGACGGGGCCATCTTGTGCCCTCCAGGTTAAAGAATCCCCCCCCCCCCGCATCCCCCTCCTCCCCACACTGACCCTGAGCACAGCGGGGTGGATAAAGGCAGCTAGCAGAGACTCGCCTAATAATGGATCCAAGCGCTGGCATTCCCATCTATTCTCTGCACTACCGCCGGAGGCAGTGCAGAGGGTATAGAAGGGAACTGCAGCGCCTGGAACCATTATTCCGGGAGTCAGTGTTGCGCTGTCTTTATCCTCCCCCAATATTCAGCATGGGGAAGAGGGAGAATGTGGCGGGCAGCAGAAGCGGCAGAGTGGGATGCGGACATGCCACTGGAGGAAGGGGGCAGAGGACAGTGACAGGAGACAGCCTCTGCCCCCCCCCCCCTCCCTGCGCTCTAATAGCGGCTTTAACTTCAGAAGTAAAGGGGAGACTAGGCCGCCAATCGCAGCGCAGAGAGGTGAATGACAGAGGCTTCAGCCAATCAGGCTGATACAGCCATGTCACTTCTCTTTTGCGTCTGCATACCATCTTAGAGCCTGGGGGGCATGAAGAGAGAAGGAACACAGTAAGATTGATTTTAAAGTTTGGATTTGCCTGGTTAGCATCCTCTTGACTATTGTAACAGCCTGCACTACAGCATTTATTTTGTATTTAATGCCTAACAGTCACTCTTTAAGTCATATGCTGTGTCCTTTTGAGTTGAGTATTTTTGGTAGGTGATATCTTAAGCCATGCACTCATGCTATGTATGTTTTTTGTTTTATTCCTGTCAGTGACGACAACAAGGTGGACCCGAACCTGCGTGAATTGATTCTTCTATTCAATGTACCTGTTGTGGTGAAGAAGATGATATCCTACATCCTTTGGCCCATAGTGAGCAGAAATGGACTAAAAGAAACCAATACTGCTATTATGTGTTGGAAACTGATTGGGCAATCTTGTTAACAGTTGTGTGTTGCAATATGATTTGAATTGATAAAGTAGGCCTTTGCACTATTTAGATGTTAGTAAGTAGGGATGCTCACCGAATTCCGCGGAATTCAGATTTCCGCAATTCCGATTGGAAATTGGCAATTCCGTTCCGTCGCATTGGAACGGAATTGCCATACCGCTAAACGGTAATTCCGGAATTGCTATGAGGAATTCCATCGGAATGTGGATGTTTTAAGCCAATCAGAAGGAAGACCCTAGACAGAAGCTTAAAAATGAAACCAACAGGATTTCTGCAAGAAACTAGGAATTTCAGCACCAATTAGAGTCTTAACAAAAAACAACCAATCGTTGGCAACGTTAGCAACCAGCTCCCTATCATCAGCTATCCCACCCATTTGTATATAAGAGAGGTGTGCAGTCACGAAACTTGTGGGTTTCAGTCTGGTGTTGGAGAGAGGGGAGACAGACCCATATTAGTTGTTTCAACATAAAACAATAGTCTTTTTAAAGACTGTATATAAACCAAAAGTCTTTTTAAAGACTGTGTGAGAGAATTAGATTGGTGTGAGCTATATTAGTAGTAGTAGTAGCTAGCTAGCTAGCTAGGTGTATTTGTGAGAGAGTGACAGACAGATTGTTAGTTTGAGTGATAGATTGTAGTGTAGTGTGTTAGTAGTTGCTGTGTGGAGAGGCTAATGCTAGGGATACACGGTACGTTTCTGTACCGTGTATCGACCAGCTGATCCGGCCAGCTGATAATATTCAGCTGGCCCGATCATGCCGCTCAACCCGCGCCCGCTCGATGGCGGGCGGACAATGGCAGGGAATCGAGCGGTGATAAGGAAGCGCCGGCGGGGACGAACGGCAATCGATCCGCGCGGACGAGCAGGGATGCGCCGGCATCGAGCCGCTGGCTCGATTCGGCGCATAAAACATGCCGTGTATGCCCGGCATTAGACAGAGACAGCCAGGCTGCAGGCTTAGTGTTTGACAGAGTGAAAATGAGTTAGGTGATTGCTTAGTTGAGTGTAGTGCAAGTTTTATTTTTTTGTTTGTCTTTGTTTTCGGAGTTAATGTATTTTCTTTATTTTGTTTTTTTTTTATTTACCCCAATAAAGTTTGTGACCCCAAAACAATGGAGCGAGAGCAGCACCAATTTCCTGACACTCCTAAAAGAAAATGGAGTGATGGTGGTGTTGGTGGATCACGTGAAGTACGTGATCAGGTTGACGGTGGCAGCAGGAAGCGTTCGCCCCCCCGGTCAGAGATGTCTTCCCTCTGTTCGCACGCATGAAAATTTTGACAGAGCAGCAGGCAAACATAGTTGTTTGTTTAGATTAGGAACCCTCTACCCAGTCTGAGAAACTTGAAGCTAGTGGCAGCAGCACCAGTAGTGGCCAGGTTCCTCATGACCAGAACCCGACTGCAGCTGCTTCTCTTGCCGAGGTTGCTTCCTCCCAGTACCTCTCCTCCAGAAGGAAAGCACACCTACGTCGATGAGAGAGATGTGCAGAAGGATTGGGAGAAGGCATTGGAGGAGACCAAGGGACCAAGCTCCCAAGAAGTGGTGGGTTCTGTGGTGACAGAAATGGCCCCTGTGTTTTCTTCATCCAGTGTCACCAGTCAACTACAGAGGTGTTTGGTGGCTAGGTGGAGGGTCCAGAGGAGTCACTTATGGGTTCCAGTGCTTTGGTTGAACTGGATGATATTTTGGATGAGGTGGCTGATCCAACGTGGTCGCCATCTGGTGGGTTAGGCACTAGCAGGCGTCAGCAGCTTGGAGAAACAGAGCAGATGGTTGGCCAGCAGCCTGCAAGTGCTTTCCCATCTGTCCGTACCCACCAGTCAGGGCCGGGCCGAGGCATAGGCTGGAGAGGCTCCAGCCTCAGGGCGCAGTGTAGAAGGGGGCGCAGAATTCATTCAGCTGTCATTCCTAATTGTGTTTGAAGCAGAAAGAAATAAGAAAAGGGGATACATGGCAGTGACTGCAAGCCAGATAACTAGATATTAAGGTGTTGGGGAGGTTGTGGGCCCTGTGGCTCCTCTTAGTCTAATAGCAATCCGTGTTTGATGGCTCGGTGGCAGGGATGGAGGGGCGCACTTTGGTGTCTCAGCCTTGGATGCTGGAGGACCTTGTCCTGGCTCTGCCACCAGTCCACTGCTGAGCATGGACGTGCTAGAACAGGTCGCACACACGTCCCCTGCATGGAATTATTTTACTGTTCCAGAAGAGGATGAATCCAGGGCAGTCTGTTCTGTGTGCCGTAAATCGGTGAGCAGAGGCAAATCGGGCAGCGGGTTCGGCACTTCAGGGCTGATAAGCAACCACCACAGACGGGAGTTCAAATATGTAAAAAATTACAATAAGATGGGTGGAGGAAAAGCAGCAGCAACAGGCCCCTTCTCCTTTTTTTTTTTTTTTTTTTCTACTCATCGTGTCCCTATCCAACCTGCTCAGTCCCATTCTAGTTAAAATCCCTCTGCATGCCAGGCTGGTAGAGGTCTCCAGACCTCAGCAAGCACCTCATCATCACCCTTGTTGGTTTCCTCTGAATCACCAGTGTTCCAGCGTCAGGCCTCTGTGCCAGAAATGTTGCAGAGGAAGCGGATGCTCCCTGCAAGTGATCCGTTTGTTGTTAAAAATAATGCGCTCCGGGCAAGGCTGTTGGGCCAACAGCTGTTGCCCTACCAGTTTGTGGACTGTGCCCCCTTCCGCAGACTGATGAACAGTGTTGCTCCACAATGGCATATTCCCAGCCGCCATTATTTTGCCAGGAATGCTATCCCTGCCCTTCACGAGCACATTGTGGAGTGTGTCGGCCGGTCTATGGATCACGCTGTCGGTGGCAAGGTACACTTCACTATGGATGGCTGGAGCAGCAGGCATGGGCAGGGAAAGTATCTAACTTTTACTGCCCATTGGGTCACCCCCCCATGGTGCTGCTGAGGAGGGTGCAAGATCTGGGGCATCTCAGGTGGTGGTGCCGCTACGTGGGTTGAAGGGGAGGCCTGTTCTACTTCCCTCTGCTACCTGTTCTGTCCAAGGCCAGTCCGCCGTTGCTGAGCCTGCCAGCAAGTGTTCCCGCTCCTACACTGGTCTGCAGCACCATCGATGCCAAGCAGTGCTGAAACTGGAATCCATGGGCGTGAACAGGCAAACCGGATCTGTAAGGCTGCAAGGATTACAGATCCGGATCAGATCCGGCAGTGGCTTTTCCCCTGAAAACTGGACAAAAGTGTAGTGGTGTCTGATAATGGTGCCAACATGCTGGCATTTCGCAAGGTGACTACACTCCCTTACCTTGCTCGGCCCACATCTTCAACGTTGTAGTGCAGAAATTTTTACGCACTTTTGATGGGTTCAAGGACGCTGTGGCCTCAGCACGAAAAGCGTCAACCCACATCCGTCGCTCCGCAACCGCCACCGTGGCCTTGAAACTGCTGCAGCGCCACCATAGCCTTGCGCAGCACAGGCTTATTTGCGATTGTCCAACGCGGTGGAACTCCACCCTCCACATGCTGGAGAGGTTGTTTGAGCAGCAAATGGCGGTCAGGCTATACATGTCTCAGACATCTTCCTCCAGAACAGGGCCAATGGACTACATTACTGGGGACCAGTGGCAGCTGTTTGGACAGGTCTGTAAAGTGTTGGAGCCGTTTTAGCAGGCAACAAAATTGGTCATTGAGGAGCACTGCAGCATATCAGAAGTGCTCCGTCTTGCCTTCATGCTGGACAAGGTTCTTGACAAACTGCTCGAACAGGGGGAGGAAGCCCTAGTTCTACTGAACAGTGGTGATGACGAGTCAAGTGGGGGAGTGAGTGAGCATGCTCAAGTCCTGGATGAGGAGGCAGAGCTTGTGAAAGAGCCCATTGTCCTGGGGTGGGAAGAAGATTCTGATGATGTGGAGCTGGAACATGACGACAGTTCTGACAGCCAGGAAGAGGTGATTAATGGCAGACATCTCTTCCCTATGGCTGCCCATATGCTCCAGTGCCTGCATAAGGACCCCCAGATTAAAACTCTAAATTCAAGGCTTGAAATGTGGGTGGCCACCATCTTAGATCCCCGGTGCAAGGGGAAAATGCGGCAGTTCATACCCCCCTCCCAAGCAGACGCCAGGATGAGCCAGATCTGGGAAGCCCTTCTTCATTGGGTAGAAGATGTTTCCTGCACCTGTATCCCGGGCCCAAGCTACCAAGCCTCATCATACTCAGCAAAGGTCTCGTGGTCCCACTCCCAGCAGCAGAACCAATAGCCAATCTGTGAACCTGCTGAGTATGTTGAAGGAATTTTATCAGCCAATGCCAGATACTCCTTCTAGCAGCAGCAGCACCAGCAGACAAAGTGGTCACTGCCAGCGGCTGGCCCGTATGGTGAATGATTACTTGGGGTCGGCCAGTGCTCCAGATAATATGGAGAGTAATGATGACCCCATGAAGTATTGGACAAAACAACTGGATACCTGGCCTGAACTCGCTCAGTATGCAGTGGAGGTTCTGGCATGCTCCGCCGCCAGTGTTCTTTCGGAGCGAGTATTTAGTGTTGCAGGTAGGGTGGTCACCGACCAACGGACCCGTCTGTCCACAGACAATGTGGACATACTAACGTTCATAAAAATGAACGAGTCAGGGATCAGTGAAAATTACAAGGCCCCTCTCACTGACTAAATTACAATGTGCTGTTTTGCAAGCCTCAAAGGCTCTCCCTCTCAAACTCTGCTGACTATCACTACCATCGCATATTTTTGCATTTTAAAGGAGTCATCAGGGAAAAATTATTAAAATAAGTGCTACTTACTGGGCACTTCCTCCAGCCCCAAGCTCCCAGCATGTCCCTCGCTGCAGCTCTCCCCGCAGCTCGCTCCTGGACCCCGGCGATGACGTCAGGCCGACCTCCCCCTGTGCGAGCGGCGCTGTAAATCACCACCACGTGGGCTGGAGCGGACTGCAGGCGCATTCTAGCTATCCCAGCCTGCATGGGGGACAAGGGGTTACAGAGCCTCCAGAGGGGGGACCCCACGCTGTTTTTTTTTTTTGTTTGTTTGTTTTTTTAATTTGCCATCAACTTTTTTTTTTTATTTTTTATGTTCAGATGGTGGGAAATTAAAAAAGACGTGGGGTCCCCCCTCCCGAGCCTCTGTAACCCCTTTGTCCCCATGCAGGCTGGGATAGCCAGAATGAGGATCCCCGGCCGACTGGGGCTTTGCACCCTGAGTTATACCGACCCGTATGGTCCATGGTATGGGGGGGGGGGGGCTCTGGGGGATAGGGGCAGCCAAGTCTTCCCCTCTCCCCCTGAGCCCTTGTCCAATCCATGGACAAGGGGCTCTTCCCCACCTCCAGTGCCCCAGGAGGAGGTGGGGGTGACGAAACCCTGGGGGGTGGGTTCATGGTGACATCTGGGAGTACTCACATAGCAGAGAATGCGTCCTGTGGGATGCATAGCTGCCAGCTCCCGCTGTCCTCCCCACCTCCACACCTCACCTAGCCTGGCACCTAGCAGCACCCATGGGTGCTGCTAGGTGAGGAGTGACAGGTGCAACCAGGTGGGGTGGCGGGCCAGGAGCCAGCAGCTACGCGCCCACACAGGATGCATTCTAAGCTATACTATCCGGCTTATCAATGAGCCGGTTATTTTTGTATTGCATCGAATCGAATGAATCGCTGATTCAAATTTGGTGTTTCTGGCATTTAATGGGGCTTTGCTATTAAACGCTAAAGTCGGCGGGCGTTTAATTTCCCCACGGTCAGGAGAATTTTAAAATCTATTTTCTCAAAAACTATAAGGTCTCTGAAAAAAAAATTTCCCTCTTGCAAATTTGGGGTTTCTATCTTTTGAGGGGGCTTTGCTATTAAACGTTAAAGTCGGCGGCCAGACATTCTCCAAATGGCAGCAAAGCAGGGCTTAAAATGATAAATATCGTTCAGGCAGGATAAAAAAAGCAGGTTTTAAAAAGATAAATTACGTTCACAAGGTCTGCACCGTTAAAACGATAAATATTGTTTGAAACAAATATTGGGCAGAAGGGGGCGCCATTATTTAACCGGTGCCATTTTTCCCTGGACGCTCTATCTCATCATGTCACATGTCACTTCGGGTATCCATTAATAATCCACCTCGGGCTCTCTTTAAACTTAAATGTTTGACACATACAGCATGGTTGCCAAAATGTTCTCCATGGTGTAAGGGCTGTTCTGTCAAAATAAAAAAAAAAAAGACTTGCATTTACAGTGGATGCACTGCAATGACATGTACTAATGTATGTTAATAATAATAATAATAATAATAATAATAATAATAATCTGAACATTTGTATAGCGCTTTTCTCCTGTCGGACTCAAAGCGCTCAAGAGCTGCAGCCACTGGGACACGCTCAAGAGGCCACCCTGCAGTGTTAGGGAGTCTTGCCTTGAACTCCTTACTGAATAGATACTTGACCTAGCCAGGATTTGAACCCTGGTCTCCCATGTCAAAGGCAGTGCCCTTAACCAGTACAATGCATTGCATTATTAAACACATTGGGCCTGATTCACAAAGCGGTGATAACCCAGTTATCACGCCTAAAGACTTTAGGCGTGATAACCTTTGCACTGCTGAGTTAGCACCGCTTTGTGCTGGTGATCGCATTCCTTTGCGCGAGTTTCTTCTTATCACGCCTAAACTGAGTTTAGGCGTGATAAAGGGCTTTTCACTGGCGTGCAAACAGTTTGCACCGCTTTGTGAATCAGGCCCATTGCCTTAAAGAGAAACTATAGTAAAAGTAAGATAATGAAGAAATTTACATATTTTTCTACAATGTTAATTTAGAAATTAGTTAAATCAGTTTTTGCCTATTGCAAAATCTTTCCCTACCCCAAGTTACATTCTGAAATGTATCCCAGGTGGCGACATTGTTAAGCTGGCCACTAACGGTCCAATTTCTAGCGAAAAATCGTTTGAGCGATCAGAAATTCTGATCGGATTGGTTGTAAATAATCTCCATTGGTGGACACAATCGATTATGAACGAGTGAAAAAAATGTCGCCTAAATGTCGTCGAACGAAAATTTGGATTTTCTTGGTGGTCGTGATAGATAGGAAGCAATGATTGGTTAGTTGATGGTGTAGTGAACGATTTTTCGTCCGATCAGAATTTCTGATCGCTCGAACGATTTTTCGCTAGAAATTGGACCGTTAGTGGCCAGCTTTAGTCCTGTTAGTAAATGAACAGAGGGTACCTGAGAATTCCAAAGCTAATAAAAAAAAAATGCCTACTGTAGTCTTAGAATGCTCTCGGAGAATTTTGTATTGCTAAACAGCCTAGGCCAGTGAGGGCTAATCTTTGCACTCCAGCTGTGACAAAACTACAAATCCCATCATGCTTCTGCCTCTCCGAGTTATGCTTAGAGCTGTCAGAGTATTGCAATGCCTTATAGGACTAGTAGTTCCACCACAGCTGGAATGCCAAGGTTAGCCATCACTGTGCTAGACCAAGCATCACAGGGAGGGTGGGGCTACATATCAATATAGGTATATGGGAAGGGTTTCAGATTGAAACTTACCATAAAAGTGGGTATCCTGAATAATTTACTGCATTCTACTTTGTCACTACAGTGCCTCTTTAAGTAGGGGAATTCTAGCCAACTTGTCAGAGCGACCCACGACAGAGTACTGGTGTGAGTGAACACCATTTACCTACATTGATAGGAAAATATGTTGTCGCTTCTACTGCAATGTCCTGTGCAGTAGTAGGGATAGCCATAGCAACAGCTATGGCGGGGGGGGGGGGGGCGACTTCTCCCTCCCTCACTCTCCCCGAGGCCCCCCCTCCATGCTCACCCCCTCTTCGGTAGGCAAATTTAGTGTAGCGGAAGACTATATACTTCCCGATTAGCATGAAGTAGAGTGAGTATAAGCAGAGTAAGTATAGGCGGATATGCGGACAGGAGACCAGCGGTAACTAGCAAGCGATTGGCGCTCTGGAGCGGGGAGGAAGGTGGGCTGCCCTTATAGTCTCGGCGGCCCGGGGAGAGCGCGAACCTAGCTAACCTATATTGGGGGCACTTTTACCTTGCCAACCTATACTGGGCACCTATGCCTGGCTACCTATAGAGTTTATTTCGGTGGGGGCCACCCATCAAAATTTTGCTATGGGCCCCCATGATATCAAGCTATGCCCCTGGTCCTGTGAGCAAGACTTTCAGTAGGTAGAAATGGAATGTGTTTTAAGACATAATTGCACAACCGCACTAACTGTTCAGTAAATCTTAGGGCAGAATCATTTAATCTTTCTGATGATCTCCAGCCTGGGGTAATCTTGGTAATCCAAAAATACATGAAATGGCATACGCTACGATTTTAGCAGATGGGTTGGCAGTTCCAGCATGTCCCTTTTTTTGCTTCTTGAGTTATGTAAAATCTCTCCTCTTTACAAACTCTCATTAATATTTTTCAGTTTCCACGTATGTCCAAAGTGCTATATGAAGAAGCCTGTAGAAGGTGAGATACCATAGCCTGTAGTCTCCTGTAATGTATAATGCTTCTCTACAAATTATATATTTTATTTTTTTCATGATTCTTAATGACCCTCTTTCTGTGGTCCAGCTCAGTGTACGACTTCTGGGCGTATCAAGCAGCACTTGAGGTATCTATACAGACTTATTATTGCAATACAAACCGCTTCTGTAGTAGATGTTTACTTGGGCACAAAGTACCTGCTTTATTGTTGAATGTTAGCTCTAGTCATGCATCTTTAACACTATTGTTGAGTGTTTGCATTTTTGGTGTTTTGCAATGAATGGCTGCCTGGCTCTTTAGGTGAAGATTCATTCTGTTGGTCGGTGTTATCAGTGCTGATCGTAATCGGCTAATTACGATTACGCAAAATTTCATGTACATTTTCACATTTATGCCTTTTCTTAATTACGAATTGTGAATTTAATTGACTTTGTATAAGCTTTTGTAATTATGCGTAATTTACACGTTATTTCATGCCGACTTTGGTGAATAGCAAAATCAGTGAATAGCAAAGCCCAGATACAAGCTATTGCTACCAAAATTGCTATATATGTTAAAGGGAACCTCTAGACTAAAAATTGACTCAGCACCAATGGAAAGGCCTGGTGTTTCTTTAACAGTTTCACAGCATCAGAACTTTTTTTCTCTTATACAAGCCTTATTTTTAGCTGCACAGAAAAAAACTGCCCGGGGATTTTTTTCCCTAATGCTGTGCAAAGCATGATGGGCTGCCCCCATGACAAAGATGGCAGCCCCCATGAATCACAAACATTTGCCTGTTCTTTTAAAACTGGGTGGGTAAGAGATTATATTACCTATCTATTCTAATTAACATAACTAATGTAACTTAACCTCCCTGGCGTTCTATTACGATCGCAAGGGCGGCTGCGGGAGGTTTTTTTTATAAAAAAAAAAAAATATCTATTACATACAGCCAACTGAAAGTTGGCTGCATGAAAGTCCACTAGAGGGCGCTCCTGACGCGTACTTCTGATCGCCATGGCGACGAGCGGAGTGACGTCATGGACGTCAGTCGACGTCCTGACGTCAGCCGCCTCCGATCCAGCCCTTAGTGCTGGCCGGAACGGATTGGTCAATTACATTAGCCTCTGTGGTAACATGCAAGTTTTCACACGTTCAGACTCACATGTTGTGCAGAACATTCTCTGTCCACCTCTGACAACAGAACTGGCTCTGCAGACTCCTCCAGCATCACTACAGTACACAGCACTTGGGGAAGGGTAGAGAGGCTGGGGGTAGAGCAACCCTGTACTCAAGACCATGCTGAACACTGAATACGGACTGTCTACAAATCTTTCTCTGCAAAACTTTGTATGATACCTTATCAGTGACTAAGCAGATGCAGTCATTAGAACAATTGTGCAAAGAGCAGAAAGTTTTTTTTTTTTTCTCTCCATGCTCTTAGTTGTCAGTCTCTCAGGTCAGGTAAAAGAAACTTCTCCTCCTACAGGGGGCCCCCTGCAGCTTCTGGGCCCCCCTGCATTTGCATCCCTTGCAGGGTCTATTGTTACGCCCCTGTTTGCATGGCTTTGATAGTGAGTGTCTGCTCTTGCAAGGCTTTGATAGTGTCTGCTCTTGCAAGGCTTTGATAGTGTCTGCTCTTGCATGGCGTTGATAGTGTCTGCTCTTGCATGGCGTTGATAGTGAGTGACTGCTCTTGTAAAGGCTTTGATACTAATTGATTTTCAAAAGGCTTAGATATTATCTGTCTTGTAAAGGCTTTGATAGTGTTTGCGCTTGTGAAAGCTTTGATATTGCGTGTCTGCTCTTTGGTAGTGAGAGCCTACAGCCTTGATATTGAGTGTCTGCTCTTGTAAAGGCTTTGATAGTGTCCGCTCTTTGGTAATGAGTGTCCATCCAAGGCCTTGATGATGCTAATCTTTTCTTGTAAAGGCTTAGCTGATGAACACCTGCTCTTGTGAGGCTTTGATGGGGAGAGTTTCCTTTTGCATAGCTTTGATTGTGTCTGCTCTTGTACTGAATTGCTAGTACTAATTATTGAGCGTAAAGGTAGCCATACACTGGTCGATTTGCCATCAGATTCGACCAACTGACAGATCCCTATCTGATCGAATCTGATCAGAGAGGGATCGTATGGCTACCTTTACTGCAAACAGATTGTGAACCGATTTCAGCCTGAAACCGTTCACAATCTGTTGTGGTGGTGGTGGTGCTGCCGCCGCTCCCCCCGTCCGCATGCCCGCATATATTACCTGCTCCGCCGGCGCGACTCCAGTCCCCAGGTCACCGCTGCTCCGTCTCCGCTCTGGTCTCCGGCCCCGGCATGCTTTACTTCTTCCTGCCCGGCAGGAAGTTTAAACAGTAGAGCCCCCTCTACTGTTTAAACTTCCTGCCGGGCAGGAGGAACTGAAGCATGCCGGAGACCAGCGCGGACACGGAGCAGCGGTGACCGGGGGTAGTCGTGCCGGCGGAGCAGGTAATGTATTGCCGCTCTATTGCGTCGTCGGGTACTCGAACGCCGCTAGCGACGCGCTCCCTACCCGCGGGCGATCGACGCTAATTTTCCGCACGGAGCGATCGACGGGATTGGACGAAAAGGATCGAAATTCGGCGTGTAGCGCGAACGATTGGCAGCAGATTCGATCCCAGTGATCGAATCTGCTGTCGAAACGGCGGCGAATCGGGCCAGTGTATGGCCAGCTTTAGTACTTGGGATAGGTGTTGAGCTTTGTGCTGAGTGTCCGCTTGTGCAGTGAATTGCTAGTGCCTTGAAGTGCTGTTGTGGTGATTTTTAGCACAGTAGATTAATGCTGAGTGCTGGGATGAGTGTGGACTCTATAGTCTGCATGGCTGTTATATCCGCTCTTGTGATATATATTGTATCGTCCCCTCCAGAAATATCAAGCAGAGTTCGTTTCTGAATGGAAGAAGTTAGATCTGGATGTCGTCGTCTGTCCTGTATCAGGCCCAGCCTTCACCTATGGATACCCTGCAAGACTCATTGGTATAACTGAATGATTGTATCACATAAATGTCTTCATTGTTCCCCTGGTTTATTTATTGTTTCCTATATAATAATTGACAAGTGTCCCTATGTTCACCTGTCCCCGTGTCCATGCTGAACTGCTCTGCACATGTGCGCGCAGTTCAGCTGGCTCTAACAGCACTGCACTGTCCCTGTGGTTGCAAGGGCAACAGGGACGCGCAGAGCTGGGAGGATGGCGCAGCGGAAGGAGGGGGGAGGATGGGGGCGGGCATGTGCACACAGCGTGGGCGAGCACATCCACTTTTTCAAGGAGAGCCAGTGCAGGGGTCGCGGCCAGTGCCTAGCACCAGTTTTTAAACTAAGCCTTAGGCCTAGTATACATATAAAATATCAGACTACTCAGCCAAGACTTCCACTTTATATAATGGTGAACACCTCAAACACCACAGAACCCTCACTACTTGTGTTTCTTCTGTGTGGAAGGAATCTGCTGATAAAGGAAACAATGCTGTACAGACTTGTTGGGAGAAATAACACCCAGAGCTATACAATGACAGTGAGATGTGAGGGAGAATAGCATAGTATCTGTAATGTATAGTGATGCAGTCTTCAGCTGTGTTAGTACATTGTGGCGGTCGGATACTGCTGACTAGGGGTAGAGCAGCGGGTTAATGTACTCTAGCGATATAAATGATTTATTTACTTAGCCAGTTCTCTATGCTCCTAAATGAAGTAACTCTGACTCTGTAACACTACTGTAACATTTTTTTTGTACCTTTAAAGGAATCATCAGCCTTTATAAGCCCCTCCCCACCACAATCTACTTACCTGTGGCTTCCTCCAGCCAATTCCAGCC
Source organism: Hyperolius riggenbachi (assembly GCF_040937935.1). NCBI lineage: Eukaryota > Metazoa > Chordata > Amphibia > Anura > Hyperoliidae > Hyperolius > Hyperolius riggenbachi. The sequence goes on from NC_090651.1 coordinate 80,526,220, forward strand.
AATTCCCAGCAACATGTCCCACGACGCAGCTCCGCTCGCAGCCCGGTGTCACTGCTGGTACTGAGGCTGACCTCAGGGTCGGCTTTGTACTGCGCCTACGTAAGCGCCGCTGTCAATCACGGCAAATGTGTCCACGCCTGAGAACTACTGCGCCTGTGCAGTACACTGCAGACAACGTGGCCGTGATTGATAGCGGCGCTCGTGCAGGCGCTGTACGAGGCTGTCCCTGAGGTCGGCCTCAGCACTGGCGGGGTCACCGGGCCACGGTCTGTGAGTGGAGCTGCGTCGTGGGACATGTCACCGGGAAGGAGCTGGAGGAAGCGACGGGTAAGTAGATTCGGGGGGGAAGGGGCTTACAAAGGCTGATGATTCCTTTAACCACTTGCCGACCGCCTACTTCATATTGGCGGCGGCAAAGTGGCAGCCCCAGGACCACGTAACGCAGAATGGCGTCGGGTCCTGGGGGAGGGGATTGCGGGCGATCGCGCGCGCGAACTGCGCGCGCATCGCCGGCATTAGGCTCCGCCCACATGTGACGTCAACCCGCCGGCCAATCAGCAGCGCCGGCGGGTTGCAACTTTTTGAAATGGCCAATTGAAAGTGTATAATACGCTTTGTTAGGTAAACAAAGCGTATTATACACGCTGCCTCCTCCCTGGTGGTCACAGCGCTCGATCGACCACCAGAGAGGAAGGCAGCACTGTGAGTGACACCACACACACACTGATCCTGCCCACCCTGCACACTGATCGCCCACAGCACCCATCAGACCCCCCCCTGCCCACCCCCTGACAGCACTGTTTGCACCCAATCACCCCCCTAATCACCTATCAATCACCCCCTGTCACTAACTGTCAACGCTATCTTTTAGATCAGGTCCTAAACTTCCCCCTGGGGGCGCCTGATCACCCCCCCACACCCTCAGATCCTCCCCAGACCCCCCCCCCCCCCCGTGTACTGTATACAGCTATTCTCTGTAATCACCTGTCAATCACCTGTCAATCACCCATCGATCACCCCCTGTCATCACCTGTCACTGCCACCCATCAGATTAGACCCTAACCTGCCCTTTGCGGGCATCTGATCACCCACCCACACGCTCAGATCGCCCACAGGCCCACCCTCATAACACCTACCAAGTGCATTGTTTACATCTTTTCTCTCCTCTAAACACCTACTGATCACCCATCAATCACCCATCAATCACCCCCTGTCACTACCTGTCACTGCTACCCATCAGATCAGTCCCTAATCTGCCCCTTTTGGGCACCCAATCACCCGCCCACCCCCTCAGATTGCCCTGAGACCCCCTCTGATCAACTTGCCAGTGCATTGCTTGCATATATTCTACCCTGTAATTACCTTCTGATCACCTATCAATCACCCCGTCACCCCCTGTCACTGCTACCCATCAGATTAGACCCTAATCTGCCCCTTGCGGGCACCCAATCACCCACCCGAACCCTCAGATCGCCCACAGACCCCCCGCCAGTGCATTGCTTGCTTATTTTCTCCTCTGTAATTACCTACCGATCACCTATCAATCACCCCGTCACCACCTGTCACTGCAGGCTCCTGATCACCCTCCCCCCTGCCCTTATATCTCCCTCTGATCACTCCACCCTGCCCTAGATCACCCCCCTGCCATTGTGTATATCTAATCTCCTGTCTGTAACGCTTGATTGTGCTTTGATTGGCTCCAATTGTCTCAATTGCCCTGTGACTGACTTAGATTGTCCCGTGATTGGTTTTTGATTGTCCTGTGATTGGCTTCGATTGTCCCGTGATTGACTTCGATTGTCCCGTGATTGGCTTCGATTGTCCCGTGATTGGTTTTCGATTGTATTGTGATTGGCTTCGATTGCCCCGCGATTGGCTTTGATTGCGCTGACTGGCTGTGATTGCCCTCTAATCACTCTTATTGGCTCTAATTGTGTTGTAATTGCCTTGATTGCCCTCTGATTGTCTGTGATTGTTTCTGATTGCCCCCATTGCTGTCTGATTGCCCCCTGATTTCCCCCCCCCCCCCCCCCCCTGGTCACTATCCTAGTGATCTAAAAATAGTGTTTTTAGTATCACTAGTGTTAACAGTTAGGCCAGTTAGCTAGGCCCCTGTGTTAGTGTCAGTTAGCGCTCAGCCCACCGCACCACAGTCACTAATTAGTCGCTGATTAGCGTCATCACTGTCGCTAATCAGCATTGGTACTATATAGTATCTGTAAGTGATCATTACTGATCGCACACAGATCTATATTGGGGTCATTAGGATCCACTAAAAACGCAGTGTTTGCCGATCAGGCCTGATCGTTCGCCTGCACTTGCGTTCAGCCCGCCCCACCGCAGTGACAGAATTTTTTTTCTGATCACTGCAAAAAACACTGTACAATAGCTGTGGCACTGTAAAGATCAGTTTTGATTTTTTTTTTTCCAAAACTCAGTGACCACAGCTTTCTGCTCCGCAAGTACTCCCTTTTGCTAGGTAGGTGCTCTTTTTCCTGGGTAGTCTCAGAGGAATACCCCCTAAATTTAGCAGCCCACCATGGCAAGAAAGGGGTATTCCGATGATGAGGTTCTCAGGTACATGGCCCAGTCGGATGAGGACGATTGGGACATCTCATCCGACGAATCTTCTGGGTCAGAGTACGAACCTGTGGACAGCAGTGGCTCGCTGACCGATAGCGATAACGAGGTTGAGGTCCCGGCTAGAGCCAGGCGTACCACACCCCATGTCACTGGACCGCAGGATCTGCCTCAAGGGCAGCAGAGTGGAGCTAGCGCTGGTCTGAGGTTTCATGGTGAGGCATACACCAGCAGCGCAGCATCTCCTGGACCTGGCACCAGTACTTCCGTAGACCCTGGTGAAGTGGTGAGCACCAGAAGGGAAGTTGAAACTGGTTCGGTGGCACGTGCATTAAGACCCGAGTCGCAGCCACCAAGAAAACGGGCCCGTACTACCCATAGTCTTCCAGAGGTGCTGGCAAATCCCAATTGGCAATCCCCTGGTTCCGCCGCACCCGTACTGCCCCCTTTCACCGCCCAGTCTGGAGTCCAGGTGGAGACAGATAATCTAGTAACGGCCCTAGACTTTTTTCATCTGTTCTTCACCGAGGATCTCTACAACTTAATTGTGGCTGAGACCAACCGTTATGCCACACAATACATCACCGACAACCCGGATAAGTACTATTCCCAGGCTTACCGGTGGAAACCACTCCAAGTTTCCGAACTTAAAACTTTTTTGGGCCTTCTCCTTAACATGGGTCTAGTCAAATTGAATGTATTGCGGTCTTATTGGTCTACGCGCCCAATATATCACCTGCCCATGTTCTCTGCTGTCATGTCCAGGACACGGTTTGAGATGATCCTGCGCTTCCTGCACTTCAATGACAACACAACCTGTCATCGGAGTGACCACCCTGCTTATGACCGGCTCCACAAAATTCGGCCCCTCATAGACCACATGTCATCAAAATTTGCAGATGCTTATACCCCTGAACAGCACATTTGTGTAGACGAGTCCCTCATACATTTTACCGGGCGCCTTGGCATCAAACAGTACATCCCAAGCAAGCGCGCCCGGTATGGGGTGAAACTGTATAAGCTCTGTGAAAGGGCCACAGGCTATACTTATGGTTTTAGGGTCTATGAGGGAAAAGACTCAAAATTGGAGCCGGTCGGATGCCCTGACTACCTGGGGAGCAGTGGCAAGATTGTGTGGGACTTGGTGTCACCTTTGTTCCAGGAGGGGTACCATCTTTATGTGGACAACTTCTACACAAGTGTGGCCCTCTATCAGCATTTAAAGATAGAAGGGATCCGCTGCTGTGGCACCGTGCGGCCTAGTCGCCGGGGCTTTCCCCAACGGCTCGTTAGTACCCGGCTTGCACGGGGGGAGAGGGCTGCCTTGTGTACAGATGACCTGCTCGCGGTGAAATGGAAGGACAAGAGGGACGTTTACCTTCTGTCCACCATTCACACAGACACGACAGTCCAAATTCAACGGGCAACTGAGGTCACTGAAAAACCCTTCGCCGTCCATGACTATAATGCTTACATGGGAGGGGTGGACTTCAATGACCAGATGTTAGGGCCCTATTTAGTTTCCCGCAAAACCAGACGCTGGTATAAAAAAGTGTCTGTTTATCTAATTCAAATGGGTATTTACAACAGCTTTGTTCTCTACAGTAAGGCTGGGAGAACTGGAGCGTTCCTTAAATTCCAGGAAGACATCGTTATGGAACTCCTGTATCCAGGAGGTGCCGTGGCCCAACCCCAAAATGCAGTTAGCCGGCTGCATGAAAGGCACTACGCCTTTCCCATTCCGAGTGGCCCAAATCAACGCACCCCAAGAAAACGTTGTCGTGTCTGCAGCAGGGCTGGAACAAGGCGTGACACCTCTGTTTACTGTCCCATGTGTCCTGACCAGCCTGGTCTATGCCTAGGGGAGTGTTTCCAGAGTTATCATGAGCAGATACACTTTTAGAGAGTAGGGAACTCCAAACATAGCAGTAGGCACACAAGGGTCTCTGTGCTATTTCACACTGGCGTGATGCGTTAGGGAAAATTGCCTAGCGAAAGTCACACTTTGCGGTCCCCCCCTACGCCGGAAGTGCTTGACTTAACGCTAGTGCATGCCTACGTTACTGGGTGGCTTCTGTGGCAATTTGGGTCGGCCCGGAAGTCATGTTAGTCTACGGCGACGCAGTTACTTACTAGGCCGAATGCGATTACTGTCGAATGCTACTCTAGCGGTATTATCTGAAGGTCTGTTTGGGGCGATGCGGTGCGCGCGACCCACCGGATACGCCAATATGCAGTGTGAACCCAGACATCAGGTTTTCAGAGACCCTAATACACAGTGCTGCCAGAAACCTCTCCTTTCACTTGGGACAAAGTGCATAATGTACTTCGCCACATCTCTGTGCGATTTGCACTTTGCATATTGTCCCATGGGGGACGAGAGGTTTGTCCTCAGAAAGGTAAGAAAAAAAAACAAATAAAAAAAACAGGTAAGCAAAAAAGTTAATGTTTGGTTCCCAATGTTAATGTTTGGGTTAAAAATGTTCATTAAAGTTTATAAAAGTTGATGTTAATGAAGTTATTGCTTTGCTGCTTGCTTGTTTTTTTTGTGTGTGTTTTTCTCTCTTTTTTCCATCCTTTACCCTTCCAGGTGGACCGACCGACCGACCAACCAGCTGCAGCACTGATGGTGCATCCTGACAGAAGCATTGTGTGTCTGTCAGATTACACACAAGTCGGTGCATGCAGCGCTGCAGGACGAGATTTCTCCTCTGCAGTAAAAAAGATACGTTTGCCGAGGCATATGAGCTGAGGGGTGGTGTTGGAGCGCCTATGCTTTGGCAAGCACTTTGTATCAAAAAAGAACTCTGGCAATGATTTGTTCATCCACATCGATCGGTGTGAATGGATAAATCGGCTTTGCCAGGGCATACGAGCTGAGTGGGTGGACGTTTTTGGGTGGCAGCTCCTATGTCCTGGCAGACGCCTTCCCCTCTTTTTTTTTTTCCACATTTTTTTGGCAGATATTTTTTCATCCACATTGATTGATTGATTGATTGACTGTCATTTTTCCTTTCAGCCCAGAGTGCATTACCCGTATGCCCAAAATAAGGAGTATAGCAGAAACTCCTAATACTGGCCATACATGTAATGATTGCAGAGACCCTAAAATGCAGACCCCACGAATGATGCCATTTTGGAAAGAGGACACCCCAAAGTATTCTGTGAGGTGCATGGTGAGTTCATAGAATATTTTATTTTTTGTCACAAGTTAGCAGAAATTGTTGTATGTTTTTTTCACAAAATGTCATTTTCCGCTCACTTATGACAAAAAATTTTTTTTTCTATTAACTCACCATGCCCCTCATGGAATACCTTGGGGTGTCTTCTTTCCAAAATGGGGTCATTTGTGGGGTTTGTTCACGGTCCTGGCATGTGGGGGGGTTGCTAAATTGTGAGCACCCCTGTAAAGCCTAAAGGTGCTCATTGGACTTTGGGCCCTTTGCGCAACTAGGCTGCTAAAAAAGTGTCACACATGAGGTATCGCTGTACTCAGGAGAAGTAGTATAATGTGTTTTGGGGTGTATTTTTACACATACCCATGCTGGGTGGGAGAAATAGCTCTGTAAGTGGACAATTATGTGTAAAAAAATCAAAAAATTCTGATTTACAGAGATATTTCTCCCACCCAGCATGGGTATGTGTAAAAATACACCGCAAAACAAATTATACTACTTCTCCTGAGTACGGCGATACCTCATGTGTGTGGCACTTTTTTTGCACCCTTACTGCGCTAAGGGGCCCAAAGTCCAATGAGTACCTTTAGGATTTCACAGGTCATTTTGCGAAATTTGGTTTCAAGACTACTCCTCACGGTTTAGGGCCCCTAAAATCCCAGGGCAGTATAGGAACCCCACTAGTGACCCCATTTTAGAAAGAAGACATCCCAAGGTATTCAGTTAGGAGTATGGTGAGTTCATAGAAGATTTTATTTTTTTGTCACAAGTTAGCGGAAAATGACACTTTGTGAAAAAAAAACAATTAAAATCAATTTCCGCTAACTTGCGACAAAAAAATAAAATCTTCTATGAACTCACCATACTCCTAACGGAATACCTTTGGGTGTCTTCTTTCTAAAATGGGGTCACTTGTGGGGTTCCTATACTGCCCTGGGATTTTAGGGGCCCTAAACCGTGAGGAGTAGTCTTGAAACCAAATGTCGTGAAATGACCTGTGAAATCCTAAAGGTACTCATTGGACTTTGGGCCCCTTAGCGCAGTTGGGGTGCAAAAAAGTGCCACACATGTGGTATCGCCGTACTCAGGAGAAGTAGTATGATGTGTTTCGGGGTGTATTTTTACTCATACCCATGCTGGGTGGGAGAAATATCTCCGTAAATGGACAATTGTGTGTAAAAAAATAAAAAAATTGTGATTTACAGAGATATTTCTCCCACCCAGCATGGGTATGTGTAAAAATACACCCCAAAACACATTATACTACTTCTCCTGAGTACGGCGATACCACATGTGTGGCACTTTTTTGCAGCCTAACTGCGCTAAGGGGCCCTAAGTGCAATGAGCACCTTTAGGCTTTACAGGGGTGCTTACAATTTAGCACCCCCCAAAATGCCAGGACAGTAAACACACCCCATAAATGACCCCATTTTGGAAAGTAGACACTTCAAGGTATTCAGAGAGGAGCATAGTGAGTCCGTGGCAGATTTCATTTTTTTTTGTCGCAAGTTAGAAGAAATTGAATTTTTTTTTTCCTTTTTTTTTTTTCACAAAATGTCATTTTCCGCTAACTTGTGACAAAAAATAAAATCTTCTATGAACTCACCATGCCTCTCAGTGAATACTTTGGGATGTCTTCTTTCCAAAATGGGGTAATTTGGGGGATATTTATACTATCCTGGAATCTTAGCACCTCATGAAACATGACAGGTGCTCAGAAAAGTCGGAGATGCTTCAAAATGGGAAAATTCACTTTTTGCACCATAGTTTGTAAACGCTATAACTTTTACCCAAACCAATAAATATACACTGAATGGGTTTTTTTTTATCCAAAACATGTTTGTCCACATTTTTCGCGATGCATGTATACAGAAATTTTACTTTATTTGAAAAATGTCAGCACAGAAAGTTAAAAAAAATCTTTTTTTTTGCCAAAATTCATGTCTTTTTTGATGAATATAATAAAAAGTAAAAATTGCAGGAGCAATCAAATAGCACCAAAAGAAAGCTATATTAGAGAGAAGAAAAGGAGGTAAAATTCATTTAGGTGGTAGGTTGTATGACCGAGCAATAAACCGTGAAAGCTGCAGTGGTCTGAATGGAAAAAAAGGCTCTGGTCCTTAAGGGGTTTTATGACTGCAGTCCTTAAGTGGTTAAAGTGTTCTCAAGCAGAAAAACAAAAACAAAACATAGCTGATACTTGATCTAATAGAAGAGAGAAGTCTCTGGATCCTGCAGAAGCTTCCCATGTCCTTATGGTCTACACAGTTACCAAGAAGGGACTCCTTTTCATTTACAAGTGTGACCGTACTGCGCCAAGCTTCTTGCTGCCATACTTGTACGTTGCCATGCTCCAGCATGCAGAGGCACATGGGCGTGATTTACAAGAGGGTCCTGGGAAGCGGTGGTGGTCTCCTGGAGGACACAGGAAGCTTCTGGAGGATCCAGAAGCCTCCCTCTTCTTAGGTAAGTATCATTTTTATTTTTAAAATTCTTTTCATCTCAAGTTTACTTTAAATTCTGCAGCATTCTGTCAGGAGCACAGCAGTGCGTGTCAGACGATGATTTTATTTTAAATAGGAGACACCGAGAGCCCAATATAGTGTAGTATGTATTGGAAACCGTGGATAAATGTAAGTGTGAGATGAATATACTCACAAACATGGGTTGCCTCTTAGGCAACCACTGTAGATGCAGGTGAGGAGATTAGACCTGTCCTCACTCAGGATTAAGATGTCGCTCTCTGTAGATCAGGAAAGTAGGGGTAGGTCACCCCTCCACAAGGGGTGGACACAGTATTATCGTTAGAGAACAGAGGCGCCAGCAGGATAAAAGGTAATAAAAATTTTAAAATTTGCTGGGAGTCAGTGGTGGACTTACCTCCGGAAAGCAGACTCAAAATACTGTCTGAATTAAACAAATACATTTATTATTGGTACCCCAAAAGATGCAACGCGTTTCGCAGGCACAGCCTGCTTCATCAGGCAATAAGATAGGGGACAAACAGTAGCAGAGGTGCCATTCGTGCTACTTACGAGCTACTGTTTGTCGCCTATCTTATTGGGCAACAGCCAGGCAACAGGTACTGTTTTAAAAGTAAAGAAATATGGCAGCCTCCATATTCTTCACACTTCAGTTGCCCTAGGGAACCAGAGACGCCAGCAAAAAGATTTTATACATACCTGGGGCTTCCTCCAGCCCCATACGCACGGATCGCTCCCACGCCGCTGTCCTCCGCTTCCTGTATCAGCCAGTTCCGGGTCCCGTAGTTGCGGCCAGTCGGCGTCAGCACGCGACCACTTGTCCGCATCACAGGGGCTCCCAGCATACCATTACGCGTGCGGCTGCATACTGCGCAGCCACACGCGTAAGGGTATGCTGGAAGCCCCTGTGATGCGGACAATTGGCCACGTCCGCCGGAAGTGACGGGACCTGGTACCGGCGGATCCAGGAAGCGGAGGATGGCGGCGTGGGAGCGATCCAAGCTTATGGGGCTGGAAGAAGCCTCAGGTATGTATGAAATCTTTTTCTTTTTCTATGTCCGGCGTCTCTGGTTCCCTTTAAAGGGACTCCGAGCAGTGCAGAAACTATGGAAAGATGCATATCATTTTAAAGCTCTTTCTCCTCTTTCCAATGATATATAAAACACTGCCCTACGTCTTTTAGTTTTCGCTATTTTCGCGATTGAAATTGCCGCCGTCGCGATTTCAATCGCGAAAATAAAGAAAACTAAAAGGCGTAGGGCAACGATTTAGGTGTCGCCAGAAAGAGGAGAAAGAGAGCTTTAAAATGATATCCATCTTTCCATAGTTACATTGTATTACACAGGCCGACTTTTTCTGCTGAATGGAGCTGCTGACACTAGGAAAAGTGTTGTCCTGTGTAATACAAGTAACTATGGAAAGATGGATATCATTTTAAAGCTCTTTTTCTCTTCTTTCTGGCGACACCTAAATCGTTGCTCTACGCCTTTTAGTTTTCTTTATTTTCGCGATTGAAACCGCGACCGCGGCAATTTCAATCGCGAAAATACCGAAAACTAAAAGGTGTAGGGCGGCGATATATATATCATTGGAAAGAGGAGAAAGAGAGCTTTAAAATGATATGCATCTTTCCATAGTTTCTGCACTGCTCGGAGTCCCTTTAAAGCAGACCTGAACTCAGAACTTCCTCTCTGCTCTAAAGGTTATTATGCTGTTGTGAATCTTTTAAAGAAAAATATTTATTATAGCGGTTACAAATCGTGCAACAAATCTAAAATGTCTACTTCCTACTTTCATGGAAGCAGACATATTGTTAACATCTTGTTTACACAAATTGGCTGCTCTTCCATGGCAGAGGAAATTCCTGATCTGACACAGCAGAAATAAAGAGGCATACGGTTGTGATTTACAAGAGGGTCCCAGATGAGGGGGAATTTGGCTAAACTCTCTAAATACATACAGGGTGAATTTCTCTGCTTTCCTTTTGTCCTGTGCAAGAGTTCAGGTCCACTTTAAATGCTTGTGGTCCTGCTGAGTGGCATGTAGTGGCAAGGGTTAACAGTTCAGCTAACACTGCCCCTGTCCCTCTTGGCTGGCTGGTACTTGTACTGCCGTCCCGAACTTTGCAAAATCAGAGTGCCAGGGTGAAGCTGAGAGGATTACCGTCACAGAAGGGTCATTTGAAATCTCATTTTACGAACCCAAATGTTTTGACATCCAGAAAATCCGGATGAGATTCGTCACTCTGTAGCAGTGTAGTGCCTTCCGTTCCAACTTTCTCTTGACTCCCTGCACTCAAGCTAAAAAGGGAGACCTGTTGTAGTTTCATATGAATCATTATTATTATGTAGTATATGTATAGCGCTGACATCTTACGCAACGCTGCACAGAGTATATTGTCTTGCAACTTAAAGGATACCCGATGTGACATGTGATAGACGTGTATGTACAGTGCAGAGCACACAAATAACTATGCTGTGTTCCTTTTTTTTCTTTCTCTGCCTGAAAGAGTTAAAAAGGGGAATTTCTTATTAGTGAGGGTCACACTGTAGTCCCTGTCTGAGTCAGGACTGAGTCAGCCACTTATATACCTGATGTTTAACTCTTTCAGGCAGAGAAAGAGAAAAAGGAATAGTTATTTGTGTGCTAGGCACTGTACATACCCATGTTTATCTCATGTCACATATCCTTTAACTGTACCTCAGAGGAGCTCACAATCTAATCCCTACCACAGTCATATGTCTATGCATGTATCGTGTAGTGTATGTATTGTAGTCTAGGGCCAATTTAGGGGGGGGGGGAGGCCTAAATTGTCAGATAAACTTATCTGTTTTTGGAATGTGGGAGGAAACCAGAGTGCCCGGAGGAAACTCACACAGACATGAGGAGAACATACAAACTCCGTGCAGATAATGCCTTGGCTGGGATTTAAACCAGGGACCCAGCGCTGCAAGGCGAGAGCGAAAACCACTACGCCACCGTGCTGCCTATGGTAGTATATTGTAGTGTGATCTAGCTGAGTAGAGTTGTAGCAATATGAGGAGTGCATTGATGGGTGGTGTAGAAGGAGAGGATTGTAATGTTATATAATAGCATATTGTAACAAGGCAGTGTTGTAATGCAGTGTGCTGGATAATAGCTGGATAGTGTGCTGGTTATGGTCTCTGCCTCTGACACAGACGACCTGGTTTCAAGTCTCAGCTCTTCCTGTTCAGTAAGCCAGCACCTATTAAGCAAGGAGTCTTTGGGCAATACTCCCTAACACTGCTGCTGCTTATAGAGCATGCCCAAGTGGCTCATGCGCTTTGAGTCTCCAGGAGAAAAGTGTAATGTTACTTTTCTTGCTCCATTAAATTGAGGCACGCTATTGAGAGTCTAGCAAAGTGATGCTTGCAGTGTAATAGAGAACAGTAGTGTACTGCAGGGTTGTGGTTCAGTGATATGGTACAGTTATGTAGTACAGAGGATTGGAGCAGTATTGTAGTGCAGTGCTGAATTGCAGTATACTAGGGCTGTTGTACAGTTGTATAGGAAGAAAGGTGTGTTATAGACATACATTGAAAATGGGCTCTAGTAGAATTTGGGTGCCAGAGATAGCCTCAAGGAGAATATTGATAAATTACAGATATTCTAATATGAATCACTGGATAATTCCGAGAGTAGAATATCAGTAATTTTTAACAATAGATCATTTTACATGAGCCCTCCCCAATCCCCCTGCCGATGCCTAACACTAACTAATCCCTGCACCAGTGCCAAACCCTAACTGGCCCCCCCTTTAAGCCTAACCAACCCCCCTGCCGATCCCTAACTGATTCCTGCACCAATTCCAAACCCTAACCGGCCTCCCCTTTAAGCCTAACCAACCCCCCTGCCGATCCCTAGCTGATTCCTGCACCAATGCCAAACCCTAACTGCCCACCGCTGAAGCCTAACCGTAACCAACCCCCCCGCCGATGCCTAACCCTAACTGATCCCTGTGCCAGTGCCGTACCCGAACTGCCCTCCCCTTTTGAAGCCTATCCCTAACCAATTCCCCTGCCGATAACTGACCCACCCGCCAATGCCTAACACTATCTGCCCCCCCAATATCTGCTGATACCGATGCCTAACATTACTAATCCACCCCCCACACACACACACTGAATACATTTATTAACAGGCACAAGCGGCCTATTCCCGATTATTTATTGAGCATCGCTGACTTATGCGGCTCCCATTTAAGCAGATAATATTGGCGATATAATTCACAAGACTGCTGCATTATGTTACTATGTCAACACCTTTGGAATTCATTATGTAAAATGTTGTTGTACATTTCTTTGAGCACACATGTGGTGTAGTGTTAATTGTAAGTATTCCTTATGGCACTGAGATTATCAATTTAATAAGTGTGATTGCTTGCAATGGTACTAGAATTCTCTTCACATAGAATCGTGATGAGTCTTTAAACCGCTCAGTCCAATTGCTTGCTATAAAAAGACGAAAAAAAAAAAAAAAACCCAATCTAAATAATGAAGCAAAGATTATTTATTGTTGTATGTAATGAGACCTGATACTAATAATGATTTCGGTAACACAGCAACCGTTTCCTACACAATGTTGTATAACCTGCTCCAGTTTCCGGCTGGAGTGGTTCCTGTTGGTTCAGTGACTGCAGAGGATGAGGAGGCGCTGAAGCATTACACTGGGTATGACAATGACCTCTGGGACAAGCTCTTCAAGAAGGTAAATTGTAGATTCGAATTGTGTACAGGGCCGGATTTGTACCTTCTACCGCCCAAGGCCCACTGTCACCAGCCGCCCCCCCCCCCCCCCCCCACCACCACCACCACCACAACAACAGCATCTCAACTCCCCAATTTTTCACCAATCAAAAAGTCTTCAAGTGAACCTGGCACACAAAAAAAATCTTACCTTAATAGATCTTTCCCATGCCCACTGTTACTGCATTGAGACCCTCTGAACATATTCAGAACCCACACAGCTGTCTGGGACCCTCTTTTTCCTTGTGCCTGCACTCCCATCTGAGTACAACCGTACTGGGTCTGCGTGAGCATGGTCCGCACATGTCCAGTAGCTTGAAGCCTTTCGCGCTTGTCTGTTTCCTCTGTGCAGAAGTGACTTTGTGCTAATGGGAATGTGAGGACCATACTCGTGCATGCCTAGTACAGTTACACTTGTACATGGGAGCGCAGCCACAAGGAAAAAATAGGGTCATGGGCAGCAATGGGGGTTAAGTACGTTCATGACATTGACACCCCAATATAGGTAACTAGATCCTGTTTACCCTTTTAGTATAGGTAGACAGGTGCCACCCCCCTTAGTGTAGGTAGTCAGATGCTGACACCCCCCCTTCCTTTCCCCCAGTACAGGTAGCCTGATGCTGTTCCCTGATGCCCCCAAATTAGTTTTGGTAGTCAGATGGTGCCCCCTCCCCCATAGTATAGGTAGCCTGATGATGTCCCGTCACCCCCATTAGTATAGGTAGTCAGATGCTTACCCCCCTTGGCCTCTACCCCTTAGTATAGGTGATGCTGAGTTCCCCCCCCCCCCCCATCTCTTTGTATAGGAAGTCAGATGCTTTCTCCTCCCCCCCCCCCCCTCCCCACTCAGTATATGTAGTCAGATCGCTGGGCTGCTTGCCCTCCCTCAGTATAGGCAGCTAGATGCTGTCTCGTGTCACCCACCACTTGCAGAGGAAGGAGCTGCCTGGCGCGGATGCCCTCTTAACATTAACCCCCCCTTCCGAAGCAGAATCACTCACCTCTCACCAGGCTTCCAGCGCCGAGGCTTCCTCTGTCAGCCGCCGCCGTGCATTGCTCTCTCCTGCTGGCGACTCCCCTGCATGTGACTCTCGCCGGTAACATGCCAGCATGTCACATGTGAGGGAGACGCCAGCAGGAGAAAGTGAAGCACGCGGGCGGCTGACAGAGCAGGGACAGAGGACTCATCGGCGCTGGAAGCCTTGTGAGAGCTGAGCGATTCTGCATCTGCTCTCCGGGGAAGGAAAGGGGGTGGATCGGTTTGTTGGTGGCGGCTGAGCTGATTGATCCAGCCGCTGCCCGCCTCAGCAAGCCGCTCGGCGCTGCCCAGGTCTCCAGAAGAGAGCCTGCATGTAGCCGACTACTGGCAGCTGCAGTAGTGAAGGGACGGCTCAGTCAGGACTTTGCAGAGCGGTTCTCGGAGCTGGTGACAAGTGTAGTCAACTTGTCACCACTTGCCGCCCCACATTTTCTGGTAAATTCTGGCGCCCTAGGAACCAGCCTTGGGGGCCTTTCCACAAATCCGGCCCTGATTGTGTATGCTGTTTTTTTTTAAAGAACTGTAAAATCTTCACACCAGATAGGAAATGGTTTCTGCATCAGCATTTATAGGCTGGCGGTGTGCAGTGGTGCTGATGTGCATCACATGACCTACCTTGACCTTCTAATTTCCCCAAACTTAGTCTAAACACCATTGGCCTATGCCTAACATTAGTCTTTCCCTGTTGCTTATGCCTAACACTATCAAAATCCTAAAGTCAACTGAAAAAAAGTGATTTAACTTACTTGGGCTTCCAGCAGCCTCCTGGGGTCCCCTTGTTCCCAAGACGCCGGTCCAAGTCCCTCCAGCCAGCAGTGGCGCATTCTCATCGTGCTCCTGTGGCTGGGAGCATTCTGCGCATGTGCAGTACGTGAAAATCGATACTGCGCATGTGCAGAGCACTCCAGTCGCAAGAACGTGATCAGGGTACTTGGGAACGCATATGTGCAGATGCTGCCGACTGGTGGCGACCACCCGACCAGCTTTGTGGGGGTTGCTGCTGCAGGCCGGAGGGACTTGCACTGGTATTGTGGGCTCAGGAGGACTCCAGTGGTCTGCAAAAAGCCCCAGGTAAATTTAATTTTGTTTTCAGTTTACTTTAGTCTCCCTTTAAAGGACATTCGAGGTGAAAATAAACTGATGAGAAAAACAATTGTATCTATATCCTCCTTCTCCTAAAATGATTTTTTTAGATGTCCCACAGTCTTATTTTATATTTAAATCTAGTTTTTAAGTTTTTACTGTTTCATTGTCTATGCTCAATGACACCTTTAATTGACGTATACTCGAGCTCGAATCTATGAATTATTGACCCTTTATATCTCTTTTCTGCTCCAGGAAGCCATTTACTGACAGGAAAGTATTTTATGGCTGTAATTACTCATCAGTGAGGGTTATGCTAAAGTCTGACCCAGTCCCAACCCAGATAGAAACTGTCACTTGCATACCTGATTTTTAACTACGCCCAGCATAGGCTATCACGGCGATGACAGAGGGCGCTCACCTTTCATTTATACTAGAATTAACCAATCCAAAGTAAAGGAATCCAAAGTGACCAATCAACAGAGAGCGTCAGCAGAGATGCTGACACCCTGTGCGCACACGTGGTTAATGTTTACAGCGGCGGAGCGCGTACTGAGAGCGTGTCCACCGCTTATCCAATGGGAGCTGAGCACCATGCACTCCAGTGACGTCAGAGACAGGCCGAGACCCAGAGGCTTGCGCCTCAGCGTGGATCTCGGCGTTCCGCCGCCATGAGCGGCCACCGGATCTTACAACTGTTTTTTACATACAGTAGATTCTTGGTTATCTGGCACTGACAGGGATTGACTGAGGCCGGACAAGTGTGCTTTCTGGTTGCTTGAGGCTCTATGCTAAAACTAGCTATCAAAAAGTTAGACCCGGAGTTTCATCCTCAAAGCAGGGTCGTATAAAAGGAAGAAGCTAGAAATCCAATCTCAGATCTCCATTTTGTAACATCACTTAAAGGATTTCTGAGGTGAGAAAGCTCTTGATCACGCATCTGCGAGTGTTCTGCGCATGTGCACGACAGTGTTCCTTGCCGTGCGATCAAAGAGATGCGCAGCCTGCCCGGCGACTACGCAGTAATGCCAGTCCCGGCCGACCACAAAGTGGCTGCGGAGGGCATTTATGAGAGGTAGGAGGGGGATGGAGGAGACCCGGGGATCAGTGGGCATGGGGAATACTTATTACACACGCTTGCTCCCCCCCATGTTTTCACTTTTTAAATTTAATAGTTCTGCTATCTATAAAGGGACTTTTAAACAAAGGAACTTCCACAAAGGACTCTGGGCCAGATTTATCAAAGCATTACTGACAGTTTTTTCTTCTAAAACTGTTCTAACCAGTAGAGGAACTGTTCTGCATGATAGTAAGAAACTTCACAAATCCTGTATAATACCAGCAGTTTAGCGTGGATTTCTATGCTCTACTACAGTTACAAGTGCAAATCCATTCCTAAACTGCTGCAGATTAAGAAGTGCTCAATAGCAGTTCTACACATAGTGCAGGCTAGACATTTGTGAAGGGCTCCTCCCCCCTGCTGAACTCCTCCTCAGAGCCAGGCTGACAGCAGATGTATTGGTTACCTCAGCAACAGCAATTTCCCTACCACGCTGCACTGCCTGAGAGACCTTTCTAAGGACTGGTTCACACGGGCTTCTGCCGAGCTGTTGCTCGGCGCCACGTTCAAACTAGCTTTTGAAGCCTTTTGGGAAGCATTCAAGGCTAGCAGTTCTGGGCCTCAATTCACTAAGCTTATCTCCTCTCTTTAATAACATTTCTATAGTTATCACCATGGTGACGAGGCATGTAGTATTCAGGAAACCTCCTGAATTCTAAAGTTAAAGACAGGCTGTTAATTAACTGCGTGTGAAAATCACTACAGAGGAGGTAACTTAAAGAACGAAGAGATAAGATAACTCTCACTGTGTGGTGGCAAGTTTTCTCTTGCCTTATTATCTCCAGCATGATCTTATTGAATTGAGGCCCTGGTCTCTGCTATGGTTTCCTGGCGTTTACCGCCTCTGAAAGCAACATGTTGCTTTCGAGACTAGACACAACGCCGGGATCTACCGCCAGGCTTTCATGAGTCTGCAAAAGCCAGCTCTAAACGCTTCCATTCACTTGAATGGGACGGTGGTAGAACCCCCCAAAAAACCGCTGCATCTCAAATACCATGTTAAACGCCACAAAAACGCCTGTGTGAACCAGCCCTAACTCCTCCTATGCTTAACAGTTTAAGAAGGAATTTGCACTATTTAGTGATTTCTTAGGATGTCTGAGACCGTTCTGCACAGATTTCTAAAAACCTACTAATATTTTGTCTCCGACACTCTTGATAAATGTCCCCCTCAGACTTCTTTCAAAAACCTTTGTATTAATTTCTTAATTTTCCCTTCTCAGTTCATACTGTAGCTACCATTTTCATAATTGTTGTTCAACATGATTTTTTTTCTGTAGATATTAACCACTTCCATAC
Organism: Hyperolius riggenbachi; assembly: GCF_040937935.1. Lineage (NCBI taxonomy): Eukaryota > Metazoa > Chordata > Amphibia > Anura > Hyperoliidae > Hyperolius > Hyperolius riggenbachi. Next base: position 80,543,766 of record NC_090651.1, read on the forward strand.
CACAATAATTCGCAAATAACTTTATTGCTACTTATCACACTGAAATGATCTATATATTTTGTGCGGGACAAACTAGGCTTTCTTTGGGCAGTACTTTTTGGTAAGAATTTAATTTTATATGCATTTTACAGGGAAGAAGATTGAGAAATTGTGATTTTGTTTCAATTTTCTGTTTTCAGCCATTCTAGTTTAAAAATAAAATGTGCTATTGAAGATAAAACCCACACATTTTATTTGCCCATTTTCTGGGTTATACAACATTTAAATTATATCCCTAGTACAATATGGTGATATTTTATTTGGGAATAAAGATGTATTTGTTTCCGCTTAATGTTTTTATACTATATCAATAATTACAAGCCTTTATTTACAAAAATAACATTAATCTACACACTTATGCCATAAATATTACAGTCTCTAAGGTGACTATTCCTTATATTTTTATATATATATATTTTTTTTTGGGGGGGGGGGGGGGGAGTGTGGGGTAGGGGTGAAAAGCATTAAGAAAATAATAAACATGTATTTATTTTTATATGTAATAGTGTATGTGGATGTGTTTTTACTTTTTGGCCACAAGATGTCACCACACTTAGTTCCTCAGTACACAGGAGCTGTTGCATGCTTACTTTCACTTTTGTGAATGAATGCCAGCATCTCGCTGACACAGGCATTCATTCATCACATTAAAGAGAACCCGAGGTGTGTTTAAAGAATGTTATCTGCATACAGAGGCTGGATCTGCCTATACAGCCCAGCCTCTGTTGCTATCCCAAACCCCACTAAGGCACCCCTGCACTCTGCAATCCCTCATAAATCACAGCCGTGCTGTGAGGCTGTGTTTACATCTGTAGTGTCTGTCTCAGCTGCTCCCCCGCCTCCTAGCTCCGGTCCCTGCCCCCGTCCCTACCCTCCATTCAGCAGGGAGGGAAGGGATGCAGGCGGGGACTGGAGTTCTGCAGGAGGCGGGGAGAGCAGCAGACTGACACTATAGAGATAAACACAGCCAGCTCTGACAAGCTGTTTGTCAGCAGCGTGGCTGTGATTTATGAGGGATTGCAGAGTGCAGGGGGACCTTAGGGGGGTTTGGGATAGCAACAGAGGCTGGGCTGTATATGCAGATCCAGCCTCTGTATGCAGATAATATTCTTCAAACCCACCTCGGGATCTCTTTAACTGTGACAAGCTGTTCCCATAATCCAGTGATCTTCAAATTTGGCTCTACAGCTGTTAAGGAACTACAAGTCCCACAATGCATTTGCCTTTATGAATCATGTCAGACTCCTGCAATGCATTGTGGGGCTTGTAGTTCTCTAACAGCTGGAGAGCCAAGCTTGCAGATCACTGTAATAAACTGATCACGGAATGCCGGTGTTGTGTCTGATTACGCTGCCTGTGGATTTGCGCTGCCCCGCATGCGCAGTAGGAGACTGTGCGGCCACATTTCCTATTTTATAATGCTGCTGATGGTAACATAATAGATATCCCCGCTTCCACACATCCTACACTCCTCAAATTTTCAGGGTAGGGAGGGGACCCCCTCGAACTGCCTCTATGCCAAATTGCAGCCCCCGAGCTCCGCTGGTTCCCGAGATAGATTTTTCTAATCTATCTCTGGAACCAGCGGGGCTCAGGGGCTGCAATTTGGCATAGAGGTAGTTCGGGGGATCCTCTCCCTTCCCTGAAAATTTGAGGAGTGTAGGATGTGTGGAAGCTGAGATATTTATTATGTTACCATCAGCAACATAATTAACTTCACACTGCCCATGTGTGCTACTCAGTGTGGAAGGGAGCTTCCGGGCAGCGCAATCAGACATTACACCGGGATTGTGACAAGGGCAAACATGAGCACGCCCGGGATCCACGCGGTGGTATGTAAATAAATACATATATCTATGCCCCTATTCAGCAAATGACGTTTATAGGGGTGTAGATATACGTAGCAGGGATCTGAAAATAGTTCATTATATTGTATTTGTTAGTAAAATGACAAGTCCTTTTTGGCTTTTTTTTATATTTGAGTACTGCAGAATAAGTCCTTTAACCGTAAACTTGGGTGTTGTAAATTGTTGGGTTTTTTCACACGTTTTCTCCCAGTCTGTTTGCCCAATTCCAGCTGCTTCCGCACATCGATTGCACCCACGATATGTGGGCTGAAGCAGATTGGGATGCACAAAGCAGTGCAGCCAGTAGAGGGCGTGTAACAGGTGTTTTTGATAATTCAGGTTGGAGAGGTGTACTGAGGGACACGATATCTCTCATGCTCCTGAATAATTGCAAATACCTTTTTTTTTTTCTTCAGAAGGCAATATCCTGTTTTACAAAGCATTCATAGTAAGAGGGCTTGTTGGTCTTTTTTAGCCCCTTAGACCTGGAACCCACTACAAAACGCTATCGCTAGCGTTTGAGCACTTACACATTCCTAGGAATTGTGGTTCACCATGAGCTTGCTGGGCAATCTGTCATTCAGTCTGTGTCTCTGCAGGGACTTGCGGATGGGGTAGGATTGCCATTGGCTGTCCAATGTGCAGCTTTGCCTTACCACGATGAGCTCTGCCTGCGCGTAATGAAGGAAATAGAGACCCTCAGCAAGCAAAAACTGAAGAAATAAGAAGAGGACCTGTCTAGGTCTGTGGCTGGAACATAATAATCATTGGTTATTTTGCTTTTGTTTCATGTAGTGAAATATCTTATCTCTTTCTTTTCAAGGAATGACCAGGATTTGGCTTATTCCATGTTGCATCCACACATGCTACACATGACAGCGTTCATCACTATGACAAGCTGAGACCTCGCTCTCCCAGGAATACTCCCAATTGCTGCAATCTGCCATTTCCTGGCTTTTTATCACAATTGCCAATAATGCACCAGAACTGAAGCTGCTGCGCCATGCAACCAATCACTTTCCTCTTTGGCAAAACAGATCGAGAAATGTTATTGGCTACAGTGGACACTATTACTCCTTTTTGTTTTAACTGAATAAACACTAAGCTGTGTGTACACTTTGGTTATCAGCCAAAATGATCATTAGGCCTGGTGTACACCATGCAATTTTTCTGTCAGATCGAAATCTCCCATCTGATAATTTTCAGCCTTTCTGATCGGTTTTCGATCGATTTTGTGCAGTACTGGTCCCTTTCTCGATCGGAAGCAGATCATTCCCATCGATCTGACAGGAAAATTGCATGGTGTGTACCAGGTATTAGAGTTTGTTTTGGGTACCAGGATTTTTGTATGAGTGCTGGGCAAACTGGTTTGTGACTGAGTATAGTGTTCTGCTCTATGGAGAGGGGAAGGGGCAAACGCACAAAAGTGGAATAAAGTAAACGGTATTGGGGCTAAAACAACGTAATCTATCCTACTTATATGTACTGCGGTTCACATGCCTGTATGTTAAAGATGAGATACAATAAATAATGAAAGTATATTGCATTAATTGTAAAAGCCCTATTTTAAGATATTCATGCTCAAGTAGAAGTTCACTAGTTCCCGAATACTTTAACTTTAGATAAACTTAACACTAACTTTAACCTGTCATTGCCACGAGTCGGTCCCGTCATTGCCGCGAGTCGGCCGGCGGACGTGGCCAATTGTCCGCATCACAGGGTGCTCTCTCCATACAGTTACGCATGTAAAATTGTCCGCATCACAGGGTGCTCTCTCCATACAGTTACGCATGTGGCTGCCTACTGCGCAGCTGCATGCGTACGTGTATGGAGGGAGCCCCTGTGATGCGGACAATTGGCCGCGTCCGCCGGAAGTGACGGGCCCGGTACCGGCGGATCCAGGAAGCGGAGGATGGCGGCGTGGGAGCGATCCAGGCTTATGGGGCTGGAAGAAGCCCCAGGTATGTATAAAATCATTTTCTATTTTGGCTGGCCATTCCTCTCTGGTTCCCTTTTAAGAGGGACTGTCCCTCCAAAAGAGGGAGAGTTGGGAGCTATGAACATGTTCCTTCTCAGCAACTAAGTCTGGGGGTTTCTACCGTAAAGGGAGCATGATGAGCGGAACATTAAAATTGAAATTTGGACTTACCTGGGGCTTACTCCAGCTCCCGTAGTCCGCAAGGTCCTGGCATCCTCCCTAAAATCCACGCCTTGTCCCTCCCTAACCACTCACCTGTCACCCACATCCTGGAAGCTGCAAGTGGTTAGGAAAGGATTCCTGTGGGAGCAGTGCCTGCACAGGGCGGTCCTGCTAGTGAAGATCTATGATTAAATCTGACCGAAGCCTTCCACCTGAATGCTGCCTAATTTATACAATTCCTGCTAGATTTGGTACAGCAGGCAAATTGTGTACAACTGTGCACTTGACTGACAGGCGCCTGCTGACCAAATAAAAGGTAGGAAAATGCTAGAGCTGGCAGTGAGCAATTGTGTGTGTTATGCTAAATACACACTTGAGATAAGTCTTTGGAAAATGAAAGATCAGACCAATTTTACCCCCTTCCATGTAGTATGAGAGCCATACCTACACAGTCTATTCTATGGAGCTGAACTCCCCATCAGATAAAAATCTTTTCAAGATTGTGCTGGACACAAAGATGCTGTACACATTCAAAAGATCAGTATCTGCAAAAGATCTGTTCCTGCAAAATGCATTCATAGTCTATGCTATCTGCAGATCCTCATACACACCTTGTTTAACAGACATTCATCTGCAGATCAGACAATCATCTGCAGATCTGAAGATCCATCCTGGTGGATCTGATCTGCAGATGAATGTCTGTTAAACAAGGTGTGTATGAGGATCTGTCCCTCTTTCCTCGTCATTTGTCCCTCTTTCAGGACTTTGTCCCTCTTTCTATGTAAATATATATATTTATCTGCAAAAAATATATATTTGCCTCTAAACTTTAATTCCTATCCTTTTAAATTGATATATTACTAATTTTAAAGTGGTAATTTGAAGAAAAATTAACCAGGATAGAAAAGACCAGTGTGGTTTGAATCATAAAACATATTTTGGTACTTATCCGTTAGCCGGGCGCATCCTCTAGGTGGCGACAAAACTCCACCAGAGTTACATCTTTCCCTACTATCCATGTCGGCCTGGAGGGGGAATAGTAATTAGCGCCACCTGCCGGATGCGCCCGGCTAACGGATAAGTACCCATATTTTTCTTATGAAATCTTTATGGTGTGCGTGACTAGGGGTGTGACAGGGGCGTGGCTTAAGTGTCACCCTTTCTCATCTCAAAAAGTTGGGAGGTATGCATGTTTTCTAACAAGAAACTTGCAGGGAACTACCGTGTTTCCCCTAAAGTTAGACCTACCCCGAAAGTAAAGCCTCCCTTCTATTTCAAGCGTGCTTGAAATATAAGACCTACTCCGAAATTAAGACCTAGCTGGGGGGACACTTTGTGTATGGGGAGGTGTGGTCTTTTACCGCACCTCCCCTTGTGGGTGCGTCCCCCTCCGTTCCAAGTAATTACTCTGGTGGCGGCATTGTAATCAATCTGTGAGGGCGCCCTTTGACTCTCACGCAGTACGCTAATTCGGGCTCAGCGCTGGCGCTCTCTTCCTGTCATGTGCGCCTGGCTGATGCGTCCCAGGCGCACATTGATTAATCAATGTGCGCCTGGGATGCCTCAGCCGGGCGCACATGATGACAGAGAGCGTCAGCGCAGAGCCCGAACTAGCGTACTGTGTGAGGGTCAAAGGGCGCCCTCACAAATTGATTACAATGCCGCCACCGGAGGAATTACTTGGAACGGAGGGGGACGCAGCCACAAGGGAGATGCGGTAAGAGCCTCCCCATACACATAGCGTCTAGCCCCTCCCATCCCCGAAAATAAGCCCTAGCACTAATTTCCTCCCCCAAAAAGAATATAAGACAGTGTCTTATATTCAGGGAAAGACTGTAAAGTTCTGTGAAAATATGGAGCAGATAAAGCTCTAAGACATGGAGAGAGCTCCCTCTTGTGGTTTACTACAGTACTAGCGCCTTATAAAGTGAGATTCCCACAATCTCTACAACATACATTATTTCCAGTAATGAATATGCCTGACTCTGAACTAACATTGTTTGGTGGTGGGAAAAAGACATCCATCCATCAAGTTCAATCAGAAAGGAAACAAAAAAACAAAGGGCGAAAAACCACCATCCTGAGCCCACACATCTCCCATTTGAGCCAGGGGAAGGTGAAAAACCCTTACAAGGGCCAATTAGCCCTAAAAGGGAAACATTCCTTCATGATTGCAGATGGCAGTCAGATACATTTCTGGATCAACCCTTCCAATAATTATGAAAACGAGAATACCACCTTCCCTGGCATCTTTGCAAAAAGGGCGCCAAGGAAAAAAAGTTTGCCTGGTGAAGCTGAAAATTTTTATTTTTATTTTTTGTTGCTTTACTAGCTATTTATAGCCCTATGCTCACACTGAACCCTCCCTCTACCGATGCTTTACATTATACCCCACAGCTACCCTTAATTGTGCACCCCCTGCTGACACACACCCCTCCCACCATTGCTGATCCACTGAAAAATCAGAAAAATAGTTATTTGTGGACCCCTAACTTCCCCTTAAAACTGATATTTGGATGGGCGTTTATGGCGGAACACAAATTTCCAAGATAGTCTTACCAGGTATAAAGGTGCGTACACACATGCGACTATAGTCGTTTGAAACGATCGGTCCCCGATCGTTCCAAACTACGATCGTTTAAAAAAAAAAGCAACCAACGATCATTAAGTCTAACGACGGACGAGCTAGATCGTTAAAACCGAACGATCTAGCTTGGCGGATTTTTTCCAACGACGATCGTTTGCAAAAGTAGTACATCGTTGGAAACGGTCGTTCGTACTAGGCTTGACATGCGCATTTCGATATTTCTCCATGAAACTTCTCATTTTTATGCGCAAGCGCAAAAGTTGCTTTACGTGATGTAACGTCCGTTCTAACGATCAGATCGTTACACACATTTAAAAACGAACTTTACTCAGGTCGTTCTTTCATCAATTTAAAGTTTGTTCGTCGTTTACAACGAACGATCGTTGTCGCATGTGTGTACGTAGCATAAGGCCTACTTAAAGGACAACTGTAGCGAAAGGTATATAGAGGCTGCCATATTTATTCCCCCTTAAAGGGGTTCTTTCACGAAAAAAGTAGGCAGTTAAAAAATGCGACAGATGACAGGTTTTGGGCCAGTCCATCTTTTTAAGGGGGATTCTCAGGTCTTTCGTTGTTTTCAACAGCATTTCCTGAACAACAGTTGCAAAATCTAACTGACGTAATAGTGTGCAAGTGATTAGGGAGGCCGGCTGGTATCTTGCTATTTTGGCAGTTAAACTTATGTTCAGGAAATGCTGTTGAAAACAAAGCCCTGAGAATCCCCCTTAAAAAGATGGACTGGCCCAAAACCTGTCATCTGTCACATTTATTAACTGTCTACTTTTTTTGCGAAAGAACCCCTTTAAGCAATACCAGTTACCTGGCTGCCCTGCTGATCTATTTGGTTTCAATAATTTTTATTAAAGAATTTCAGAGTATACATAAACAGTCACATTATGACTGCTGATCTATTTGGATGCAGTAGTGTCTGAATAACACCAGGAACAAGCATGCAGCTAATCTTGTCAGTTCCGACATCTGCTGCATGCTTGTTCAGGGTCTACGACTAAAGGTATTAGAGACAGGATCAGCAGGACAGCCAGGCAACTGGTATGACACAAAAGGAAAAAAAAACATGGCAGCCTTTCTACAGTTGTCCTTTAAAGATATAGGGCTTGATTCACAAAGCGGTGCTAACTGTTTAGCACGGGTGTGCTAAACAGTTAGAATCAGAATCACATTTATTTTGCCAAGCACGACTGGGTCGTGCCTGAAATTGGGCTTGGCACAAGAATACAGGGCATGTACATAGAAACATGAGACAACAGAGCATAGAACATCTCAAAGAACAGTACTTTAACGACACATCTGGTTCCAAACATATACGTAATACCTTTCCAAACACATCAGCCATGTAGTGGTTTATATGCAGAAAGTCATGGGGGGGGCAGCCTACGGGGGGGGGGGGGGGGGAGAGAAAGGGCAGAGCTTACAGAGTTCAGTGAATTTACAGCTCAGGGGAAGAAGCGGTTTTTTGGGTCTCGTGGTCTTTGTGGAGATGGACCGGTACTTCAGATACCTCCGCCCCACGGGGAGCTGATTGAAAAACTGGTGGCCAGGGTGGGATCCTTGGCAATCTTGAGTGCTCTGGAGCTTAGTCTGGCATTGTAGAAGAAGTCCAGGGTAGGGAGTGTGTTCCCGATGATCCTTTCCGCTGACCTGATGACCCTCTGTAGTTTGCGCCTGTCGCCTTCGGAGGAGCCAGCATACCATACAAGGATGGAAGAACAGAGGACGGATTCGATTGTTGCGGTATAGAAGTTCATCAGTTTTTGTGACATGCCGAACTTCTTCAGTTGGCGGAGGAAGTAAAGCCTCTGCTGGACTTTCCTCTGGGTGGAGACCGTGTTAGCTTTCCACTTCAGGGTGTTGGAGATTAGAGAGGTCGCGAACCTCCGATTTTCGGTTCGCGAACTTCCGCAGAAGGTTCGGTTCGCGGAAAAATTCGCGAACCGCAATAGACTTCAATGGGGAGGCGAACTTTGAAAAATAGAAAATTATGCTGGCCACAAAAGTGATGGAAAAGATGTTTCAAGGGGTCTAACACCTGGAGGGGGGCATGGCAGAGTGGGATACATGCCAAAAGTCCCGGTGAAAAATCTGGATGTGACGCAAAGCAGCGTTTTAAGGGCAGAAATCACATTGAATGCTAAATTGCAGGCCTAACGTGCTTTCAAACATCTTGCATGTGTATACATCAAACAGGGAGTGTAATTAGAGTACTGCTTCACACTGACACACCAAACTCACTGTGTAACGCACCGCAAACAGCTGTTTGTGTAGTGACGGCCATGCTGGACTACTGCGCAACATGGCGTGATTGCTCTTCCTCACTCAGTGATGTCAGGTAATGTGTGACTTCCTTCTCAACTTTCCATGGCATTGTTAAAAAGCTTACGTTTTGTTTTTAATTTACATTTTCTACTTGCTGTGTACTTGTTCAGTACCGCTACAATGAGAATCCTGTGGAGGCGGGCAAGTCTGCCATTGTGACCCCGGGTAATGGCCGGGGAATGAGAGGTTTGAATCCGGTGTGGAGCCTGAGCAACGGCTACCACTACACATCCAAGGAGGGCAGCGGGGAGGCATGCACGCCCGCCCGCCCCGAGGTAGTGACCAAAAATAACAATACAGGAGGAGGACTTGAGGCCCTGCTGTGTATTTGAAATGAATGTACTTTAAATCCTTTAAAGAGGAACTGTAACGACAAAACGTCCCCTGGGGGGTACTCACCTCGGGTGGGGGAAGCCTCCGGATCCTAATGAGGCTTCCCACGCCGTCCTCGATCTGTCAGGGGTCTCGCTGCAGCCCTCCGTACAGCTGTGACGTAATATTTACCTTCCTGGCTCCTGCGCAGGCGCAAGTTTCCGGCGCCTGCGCAGTAGAGCGGACCCGACGGAGATCGGGTATTTCCGTCTATTTCCGTGCCGAAAGCAGCCACAGAGCCCCCGCTGGAGCCAGCAAAGGTAAATATTGAAGCTACAGTCGGCTCTGTCGCCGGCTGTTCGGAGGGCTGCAGCGAGGCCCCCGTGGGACAGAGGACGGCGTGGGAAGCCTCATTAGGATCCGGAGGCTTCCCCCACCCGAGGTGAGTACCCCCCAGGGGAGGTTTTTGTTGTTACAGAGTCTCTTTAACGAGAACCAGTTATGGCGGGCAAAGATGACACCACATTCCTTTCACGAGAATCATATGGAGGCGGGCAAGTCTGTCATTTGTGACCCCGGGTAATGGCCGGGAAATGAGGGATGGAATCCAGTGTGGAGCCTGAGAAACGGCTACCACTACACATCCAAGGAGGGCAGCAGGTAGGCATGCACGCACGCCCGCCCCGAGGTAGTGATCAAAAATAACAATACAGGAGGCGGACTTTAAATCCTTTAACGGGAATCCGTTATGGAGGGCAAGTCTGCCATTGTCACCGCGGGGAATGAAGGTTGGATTGCGGCCCGAAGTGGGAGCCTGCTGAGACCCATGCTGTAGCTGCCCTGACCGTGCTTTGCAGACCAGGCATCTGTGGTCAGATGGACCCTTGAGCCAGCGGAAGACAAACCAAGTCGAAAGCATTTGCCAAGAATGTTTTACGGAGGGCAAGTTTTTTTGCCCTTTTTTTAAATTTTTTGAAAATGATAGATGGTTGTATTTTTAAATTGTTTGAAAGTTTAGATGGTTGTATTTTTAAATTGTTTGAAAGTTTAGATGGTTGTATTTTTAAATTGTTTAAAAGTGTATCCATTCTTCCTCCCCCCCAGCCACGAACAATACCATGGGAACGTGGAGCAGCAGAAGCCCCCTGTGACGGCTGCCACGGTTGTTCTCCGCTGCTTGTCTTTTGAGGGGTGCTTCTTTTCCTCAGGTGTTCTTGCCATAGCTGTTTGTGCCTTCTCTCCAGGTGCCTTCGTAAGGCACTTGTCCCTACGTGAGAGTTGGCCTTTCCACGGCTCAATTTTTGCTGGCAGAGACAACAGATGGCTTTGCTCCGATCTGAGACACACACGTGAAAAAATTTCCAAACCGCTGAGGCCCCCTGGGGTGATGGCGCTACGGTGGCATCAGAAGCAGCTGACGTTGAAGGGCATGTGTGCTCCCTGGCCATAGCTGGCGATACATGGCACCGGACACTGCCCCCAGCTGTTTCTGAGGACGAGCTCCCTCTGCTTCTATCATGGAGTCGTCTCCTCCTACTCCTCTCTGACTCCTCCTCTGAACTGTCCCCCTGGTCATCTCCTCTACCGGGAACATATGTGGTATCCGTATAATCGTCATCATAATCCTCCTGGCCAGCTGCGCTTTCCTCAGACACCTCCTCAAGTGCACCAACTTCAGGTGGTCCACCATCATCCCCATCCACACACGTTACGTCCATACTATCGCCACCTAACTCAGACGTATGAGGTGGTGTACCTGCGCCTTCTTGTTGTTGTTGCAGTAGTGGCTGGGAATCAGTGATTTCACCACCACCACCAAATAACTCCTGCGAAGTGTCAAATGCAGCGGATGTGGTGCTTGTTGTAGCGCTGGTGGCTGCGGGAGATGAGGTGTTCTGTGTTAAATACTCAATCACCTCCTCACGATTTTGGGAAGTGATGGCACGTGCCTTCTTCTGAGGACTGTATTTTGGGGCAGGTCCGCATGAAATCACAGCAACACCACCTCGCACAGCCACAGACCTGCCGGTGCCTGGTGGCCTTCCTCTGGGTCTGCCTCTACCTCTTCCTCTACCTGGTTTGTCCATTTTGTCCATCTAGGGGGTATGCTAGCTATATGCAGTGAGGTGGGTTCTCACTTAACACAACAGGTAGTTAGATGCAGTGAGGTGGCCAGGTGGGTTCACACTCAACACAACAGGTAATTAGATGCAGTGAGCTGGGTTCACTCAACACAAGGCTAGGTAAATGCAGTGATGAGGTGGGTTAAGTAAACACAACAGGTACTGGGTAGTTAGATGCAGTGAGCTGGGTTCACTCAACAGTAAAGGTACTTAAAGAGAATCTGTATTGTTAAAATCACACAAAAGTAAACATACCAGTGCGTTAGGGGACATCTATTACCCTCTGTCACAATTTCGCCGCTCCTCGCTGCATTAAAAGTGGTTAAAACTCGTTTTAAAAAGTTTATTTATAAACAAACAAAATGGCCACCAAAACAGGAAGTAGGTTGATGTACAGTATGTCCACACATAGAAAATACATCCATACACAATCAGGCTGTATACAGCCTTCCTTTTGAATCTCAAGAGATCATTTGTGTGTTTCTTTCCCCCTGCATCTCTAATGCACTGAAGTTTCAGGCTGCTCTTTTCTTCCTGCAAACAGCTTTGCCCTTGTCTAATTCCTCAGTATGTGAAAGCCCAGCCAGCTCAGAGGACGATTTATCCAGCTTGTAAAAGATTAGAGAGAAGAGAGAAGCTGCCCTAATCTAAATAATACACAGGCAGTGTGCATAGAGGGGCCTGGAAGGGGGAGTTCATAGCAGAACCACAACACTGAAGAACTTGGCAGCCTTCCAGACACAGGCCGACAAGTCTGACAGGGGAAAGATACATTGATTTATTACAGAGACTGTGATAGTACAAAGTGCTGCAGTAAGCCAGAACACATTAGAATAGCTTTTGGAACTTGTAGGATGATAAAAAACAGGATGCAATTTTTGTTACGGAGTCTCTTTAGGATGCAGTGAGGTGGGTTCTCACTCAACACAACAGGTAGTTAGATGCAGTGAGGTGGCCAGGTGCGTTCACACTCAACACAACAGGTAGTTAGATGCAGTGAGCTGGGTTCACTCAACACCACGCTAGGTATATGCAGTGATGATGTGGGTTAAGTAAACACAACAGGTACTGGGTAGTTAGATGCAGTGAGCTGGGTTCACTCAACACAAAGCTAGGTATATGCAGTGATGAGGTGGGTTAAGTAAACACAACAGGTACTGGGGTATATGCAGTACTGGGTAGTACAATGTGCAGCTCCCTGTCACACACACAGGCAGTCAGTCACTGAATGTGCTGGGCTGCTGGCAGTGGCACACACACTATCAATTAGCAAGGCTGTGCATGCAACAAAAGTGTCAGAAAAAAAAAATGTACAGGTTGAGCTCTGAAAAGAGCTGTTGCTGGGTGCTTTAAAAGCAATATTAATCAGTCAGGAACAAGCAAAGCAGCCTAGAACCTAACTAATATGTCCCTAAGAGAAAAAGTCTGCAGCAGCTGTCCCTTTCCTCTCTCTAGCAGGCACACGAGTGACTGTAATGGCCGCCGGAGGCTGCCTTATATAAGGGGGGGTGGGGCTCCAGGGCTTACTGTAGCCTGAATGGCTACAATGTGCCTGCTGACTGTGATGCAGAGGGTCAAAGTTGACCCTCATAGTGCATTATGGGGCGAATCGAACTTCCGGAAAAGTTCGCCTGGCGCAGGCGAACGCGAACCCCCAATGTTCGCCTGGAACCGTTCGCCGGCGAACCGTTCGGTACACCTCTATTGGAGATGGTGGTGCCCAGGAGGCACACTCTCCACCACCATTCCTCCAATGTGCAGTGGAGGTGGCGAGGAGGCGTGTTTCCTAAAGTCAATGATAATCTCAACGGTTTTTGCATTGTTGAGGACCAGCTTGTTCTCCTTGCACCAGTGGCAAATCCTTTCCACTTGATGGCGGTATGCCTGCTCGTCATTGTTGCACGTTCGCGGACTTTTGTGCACGCAATTTGCCACGAATCGCGGCAAATTGCGCGCCCAAAAGTCCGCGAACGGCATTTCAAACGCTACCTGTTTAGCACACCCGTGCTAAACAGCACCGCTTTGTGAATCAAGCCCATAGTTGGCATAGTGTTCTTAACATGTAGAATTGCAACACTTTTCCAGATAACATCCAAACAAGGTACCGTATTTTCTCTCCTTAAATGGGGAGAAAAAGTCCCTGCGTCTTATATGGCAAAGGCAGGAAATCCCCGACTTCTGAACGCCCGCCGATACGAACCGCCGCCACATCAGGGATTCCCTGCCTGTGTTCAGCCTCCTGTCTCCCCATGTCTCCTCCACGATGTCTTCTGTGCCCGCGTGCTGTCTGGCCCCCGCTGTGTGCTGCCTTCCCCCCCACGTGCTGTCTGGCCCCTGCTGTGTGCTGCCTCTCCCCTGCGTGAGGTCTGCAACCCCGAGTGTTTAGTGGCAGCTCCTTACCTCCTCCATTAAGCCCGCGAGGACTGCAGCCCTCTGTCTTCTTTGTGCAACTTCCTCTAGTGCCGGGCTTCTAATGACGCGTCATTAGAAGCCCGGCACTAGAGGAAGTCACACACACACACACACACAAGACAGAGGTCTGCAGTCCTCGCGGGCTTGATGGAGGAGGTAAGCAGCTGCCGCTAAACACTCATGGGTGGTCAGACATCACGTGGGGGGGGGAGGCAGCACACAGCGGGGGCCAAGCAGCACGAGGGGGGAGCCGGGCACACAGTGAGGGCCAGACAGCACGTAGGGGGAGCCGACACAGAAGCGCAGACATGCGGGGGACATGGTGGAGGAGACATGGGGAGAAAGGAGGACACACACAGGCATGGTGGGTGAGACTTGAGTGGGGACTGGTAAACTTATGGAGCAGACGGAACACCTGAGGTAAACAGGTACAATACCATTTGAGAGATAACGTGTACAAGATGCTCCTGGAATATGGATGTACCAGGTTTAGTATTTTTTTCTTCTCTCTGGATTTTGCCCTCTAAACCTAGGTGCGTCTTATACGGCGGAAAAAACAGTAAATGGCAAGAGGAGTAGGTGGAAGGTTCGGGAGCCAGACTCGATAGGTAATAGTTATCATTCCAGTGTAGGATTACCTTCCACAGAAAGGAAGGTTCAATAATAAAGCCAATGAAAATTATCAGAATAGAGTAAATATAACAAAAGAACACACAAACTCACGGTATAGGGCACTCTCAATGCCTGCTTCTGTTGTGCTTTTCTACCCTGACCCATCTCTGCCCTTGTGGTAGTGGCACAGGAGGAAGGTATAGGGGCCACTCTGGCAGGGTAACATTGGGTAAATCAAATGTGGATAACACTCTCTCCCTATCAGTTGGTGTGTGGAATAGGAAAGTCTTAGAGGGGAACTGAAGAGAAAGGTATATGGAGGCTGCCATGTTTATTTCCTTTTAAGTAATGCCTGGCAGTCCTGCTGATCCTCTGCCTCTAATACTATTAGCCATAGCCCCTAAACAAGCATGCAGCAGATCAGGTGTATCAGACTTTAAAGTCAGCTCTGACAAGACTAGCTGCATGCTTGTTTCTGGTGTTATTCAGATACTACTGCAGAGAAATAGACCAGCAGGCCTGCCAGGCAACTGGTATTGATTAAAAGGAAATAAACATGGCAGCCTCCATATACCGCTCTTCAGTTCCCCTTTAAGTGGCCTTCTTGCAAAAGACAGAAGGAGAACAGCGTTAAGTGCACCCTGATTGTATTTAGAGTTTAGCCTGTTTAATTCACCCTCATTTGAGTCTAATCACAAGATGTAATTTGATCCTCCCTATGTCACATGACTGCCTATGGCAGATAAGTCCATTTGAAAGTACAGGCTGTAAACAATATGTCTGCTTCCATGAATCAGGAAGTAGAAATTGTGCAAATGTATTTTAGCAAACAGCAAAGAAAATGCTCACTGACAGACAGCACTCTGCCACTTATGTAGTCTGCAGACTGTTTGTCAGCCAAAAGGAAGTGCAAATACATTACACTTAAGGCTCATACACACATCAGACCATGGTCTTTGGAAAATGAAAGATCACAGACCAATCTTACTACCCTTCATGTAGTATGAGAGCCATACCTTCACAGTCTTTTCTATGGAGCTGAACTCCACATCAGAAAAAAATCATTGCAAGATGCTGCACACACAGATGCTGTACAGACACAAAAGATCAGTATCTGCAAAAGATCTGTTCCTGCCAAAAATCCATTCCTGCAAATTGCAATGATAGTCTATGAGATCTGCAGATCATCATACACACATGATTTAACTGACATTCATCTGCAGATCAAGCAATCATCCGCAGATCTGAAAATCCATCCTGGTGGATCTGATCTGCAGATGAATGTCAGTTAAATCATGTGTGTATGATGATCTGCAGATCTCATAGGCTATCATTGCAATTTGCAGGAATGGATTCTTGGCAGGAACAGATCTTTTGCAGATACTGATCTTTTGTGTATGTACAGCATCTGTGTGTGCAGCATCTTACAAAGATTTTTTTCTGATGTGGAGTTCAGCTTTATAGAATATACTGTGTAGAGTGTGGCTCTCATACTACATGAAGGGTGGTAAGATTGGTCTGTGATCTTTCATTTTCAAAATACTATGGTCTGATGTGTGTATGTGGCCTTAGTCTGCAATACTTAATTAAGCAGAGGCTGTGCAATACAGCCAATCCTTGAAGAGGGCTTCAGTAACCTATATAGACAAAGGCTATATGCCAGCAGGGGGCACCAACGTGCAGGAATCTCCCTCTCATCCGCCCCCCTCCTAACTAACCTGTATAAGGAAGTACAAATCAAATAAAATATGCAAACACTAGTGCACATGACAGGCCGGGGCCCCGAGCACTGCCACTACTCGGGACCCCAGAACCAGCAAGTAACACAATAAGGGGGCGCAGGCAAGCCCTGGAGCTGCCACCACCAGGAACCTGCCCCCACCACTCCTTCAACTTACCAAACACCAAAGAAAATGCTCACTGACAGACAGCACTCTGCCACTTATGTAGTCTGCAGACTGCTTGTCAGCCAATAGGAAGTGCAAATACATTACACCTAGTCTGCAATACTTAATTAAGCAGAGTGCTGACTGTCAGTGAGCATTTTCTTTGGTGTTTGGTAAGTTGAAGGAGTGGTGGGGCAGGTTCCTGGTGGTGGCAGCTCCAGGGCTTGCCTGCGCCCCTTATTGTGTTACTTGCTGGTTCTGGGGTCCTGAGTAGTGGCAGTGCTCGGGGCCCCGGCCTGTCATGTGCACTAGTGCTTGCATATTTTATTTATTTTGTAGCTCCTTATATAGGTTAGTTAGGAGGGGGGTGGATGAGAGGGAGGTTCCTGCACGTTGGTGCCCCGTGCTGGCATATAGCCTTTGTCTATATGTTACTGAAGCCCTCTCCAAGGATTGGCTGTATTGCACAGTCTCTGCTTAATTAAGTATTGCAGACTAGGTGTAATATATTTGCATTTCCTATTGGCTGACAAGCAGTCTGCAGACTACATAAGTGGCAGAGTTCTGTCTGTCAGTGAGCATTTTCTTTGGTGTTTGGTAAGTTGAAGGAGTGGTGGGGGCAGGTTCCTGGTGGTAGCAGCTCCAGGGCTTGCCTGCGCCCCCTTATTGTGTTACATGCTAGTTCTGGGGTCCCGAGTAGTGGCAGTGCTTGGGGCCCGGCCTGTCATGTGCACTAGTGTTTGCAAATGTATTTTAGGATTTGTATCAACTGTAACAAAGAAATGTTTTTTTGTTTAAAGGTTGATATGCTGTTGTGCATTTTAGAGCAGAGAGGATATTCTGAGTTTAGGTCCAATTTTTTTACCACAGAGTTCTAGTACAAAGTGACTGCACATGCAGCTACACAAGCATCACCTACTGAATTACACATGTGCACTAAGGCTAGAAACCCACTAGGAGAGCTTTTCTGAGCGCTTTGTGATTTGAAAAGCTCTAGCTAATGTAATGCTATGGGTGTGATCCCACTTGAGTGATGTGATTTTATAAAAATCCCCCATAGCATTGCATTACCAAGAGCTTTTTCAAATCACTCACGCTTACAAAGCGCTCCCAGTGGGTTTCTGGCCTAAACTTTGTGGCTGACCTACAACTTCTACAACATCCAGTGCCTTTAAAGGGAACCTGAACCGAGTAAAAGTATTTAAAATAAGCACGTGATGCACCTGAAAATGAATATTACATACTTAGCTTGCCGATAGTTCCTCTTTGAAGCTCACCATTTTCTTCTTACAACGATCCCTTCCATTTCTGACAAGATTTTGTCAGAACTGAATTATATCAGTTGCTGTCAGTTATAACTGAAAGGACAACTGATGAGCAAGGCAATGTCCATATTTCCCCATGGCTCAAGTGTGCGATATTACAGTTTAACAGTGTGCTAACCAGGAATCTTTTCTGCGGTAATTGCCCTTTTCAAAATGGAGGATAGAGAATGCCATTGATCACAGTGGACAAACAGCATGCAGGAGAGGAGAAAGAGATTGAGTAGACTACACGAGAGGTAAGTATGATGTGTGTATGATTATTTTGACTTTTAATTTTCAGTTCAGGTTTGCTTTAAAGAGGAACTGTAACGTCAAAACGTCCCCTGGGGGGTACTCACCTCAGGTGGGGAAAGCCTACAGATCCTAATTAAGGTTTCCCACGCCGTCCTCCGTCCCTCAGGGGTCTCGCTGCAGCCCTCCGTGCAGCGGTGACGTCAATATTTACCTTCTTGGCTCCTGCGCAGGCGCTCTGTCGGCTCCGAAGTAGGCGGAAATACCCGATCGCCGTCGGGTCTGCTCTACTGCGCAGGCGCAAGTTTCCGGCGCCTGCGCAGTACAGCGGACCCGACGGAGATCGGGTATTTCCGTCTATTTCCGAGCCGAAAGCAGCCAGAGCGCCCCCACTGGAGCCAGCAAAGGTAAATATTGAATCTAAAGTCGGGTCTGTCGCCGGCTGTTCGGAGGGCTGCAGCAAGACCCCCGTGGGACAGAGGACGGCGTGGGAAGCCTCATTAGGATCCGGAGGCTTCCCCCACCCGAGGTAAGTACCCCCCAGGGGAGGTTTTTGATGTTACAGAGTCTCTTTAAGATCTTAAAGACTGGTAAAGTGTAACCAGATAAAAGTAAAGCATATACTGATCTGAAACGCAGTGCTAGAGAAGTCCATTTTCAGCCTGGATCTCTAAAGTTAAGAGACCTGGAATATTGAACTACAGACAATACACATTTTCGAACCCACTCAGTGTGATGAGGACCTTACACTTATGAACTGATGGAAGTAAAAGTATATGGAATGCCAGTTATCTTGCACCTGTTAAGCAGGACTTGTGCAATGCTTCATTTGATAAAGGACATGGTCATATTGCGACTGATGATGAACAAGTTACAGAACCGGTAACAGAACTAATCAGGTCTGCTCAGAATGTCAGAAAACCACCTGTGTGGACATTATGACTACAGTATGTGATGTAGTTAGTTTACCAGAAACAGGGGGGAAAGTAAAAATGTATACATACCTGTTGGTTCTTCTAGCCCAGGCATGGGCAAACTTGGCCCTCCAGCTGTTAAGGAACTACAAGTCCCACAATGCATTGCAGGAGTCTGACAGCCACAGTCATGACTCATAAAGGCAAATGCATTCTGGAACTTGTAGTTCCTTAACCTCCCTGCCGGTTATCCCGAGCTCAGCTCGGGGTAACCTGCCGCGGAGGATTCCTCAGGCCCTGCTGGGCCGATTTGCATAATTTTTTTTTGTTACACGCAGCTAGCACTTTGCTAGCTGCGTGTAACTTACGATCGCCGCCGCTCCGCGCCGATTCGCCGCAACCCGCCGCATCAGAGGGTGCCCCCCGAGACCCGTGCGCTGCCTGGCCAATCAGTGCCAGGCAGCGTCGAGGGGTGGTTCGGGACTCCCTCTGACGTCACGACGTCGATGATGTCGGTGACGTCATTGCGCCCGTCGCCATGGCGACGGGGAAAGCCCTCCTGGAAATCCCGTTCAGAACGCATTCGGGGGGACGCCGCAGGGAGGGGGGAAGCATGTAGCTAGCGCTAGGCTAGCTACATGCTAAAAAAAAAAAAAAAAAAAAAAAAAAAAAAAAATGCCAAAAAACACCCTCCCTGCCGTGCGCAGCAATTTTTTATAACGGCAGGGAGGTTAACAGCTGGAGGGCCAAGTTTGCCCATGCCTGTTCTAGCCCCCTCTGGTTTGATTGCTCCCACACCGCCGCCCTCTGCCTTCTGGATCCTCGGTAAATGGTCCCGTAAGTTTGTCCAGTATGTACATGCTCAGTGCAGTGGGCGTGCTCCCATGTCTCACTTCTGTGGCTGGGAGCGTTCAGACGCAGAACGCTCCCAGCAGCAGGAGCGCAATGGGTAACGTGTGCTCGGCAGACTTTCGAGGAGTTGGTGGATTCTTTAGTCCAGGATTGGGAGGGGATCCCTTAGGAGACCATCTGCAGCCTCATCAGGAGCATGCCCAGTAGTGTTGGGCGAACATCTAGATGTTCGGGCCGAACAGGCTGAACATGGCCGCGATGTTCGGGTGTTCGAGCTGAACTCCGAACATAATGGAAGTCAATGGGGACCCGAACTTTCGTGCTTTGTAAAGCCTCCTTACATGCTACATACCCCAAATTTACAGGGTATGTGCACCTTGGGAGTGGGTACAAGAGGAAAAAAAATTAGCAAAAAGAGCTTATAGTTTTTGAGAAAATCGATTTTAAAGTTTCAAAGGGAAAACTGTCTTTTAAATGCGGGAAATGTCTGTTTTCTTTGCACAGGTAACATGCTTTTTGTCGGCATGCAGTCATAAATGTAATACATATAAGAGGTTCCAGGAAAAGGGACCGGTAACGCTAACCCAGCAGCAGCACACGTGATGGAACAGGAGGAGGGTGGCGCAGTAGGAGAAGGCCACGCTTTGAGACACAACAACCCAGGCCTTGCATGAGGACAAGAAGCGTGCGGATAGCAATTTGCATTTTGTCGCCATGCAGTCATAAATGTAATACAGATGAGAGGTTCAATAAACAGGGACCGGAAACGCTAACCCATCACAGATGTTCATTGTTCATGTTACTTGGTTGGGGTCCGGGAGTGTTGCGTAGTCGTTTCCAATCCAGGATTGATTCATTTTAATTTGAGTCAGACGGTCTGCATTTTCTGTGGAGAGGCGGATACGCCGATCTGTGACGATGCCTCCGGCAGCACTGAAACAGCGTTCCGACATAACGCTGGCTGCCGGGCAAGCCAGCACCTCTATTGCGTACATTGCCAGTTCGTGCCAGGTGTCTAGCTTCGATACCCAATAGTTGAAGGGTGCAGATGGATTGTTCAACACAGCTATGCCATCTGACATGTAGTCCTTGACCATCTTCTCCAGGCGATCGGTGTTGGAGGTGGATCTGCACGCTTGCTGTTCTGTGTGCTGCTGCATGGGTGTCAGAAAATTTTCCCACTCCAAGGACACTGCCGATACCATTCCCTTTTGGGCACTAGCTGCGGCTTGTGTTGTTTGCTGCCCTCCTGGTCGTCCTGGGTTTGCGGAAGTCAGTCTGTCGGCGTACAACTGGCTAGAGGAGGGGGGGGGTGTCAATCTCCTCTCTAAAGTCTCTACAAGGGCCTGCTGGTATTCTTCCATTTTGACCTGTCTGACTCTTTCTTCAAGCAGTTTTGGAACATTGTGTTTGTACCGTGGATCCAGAAGGGTATAAACCCAGTAATTGGTGTTGTCCAGAATGCGCACAATGCGTGGGTCGCGTTCAATGCAGTCCTAGGCCGAAGAGGTCATAGCCTAGGGTCACAAAAACCTGTTTATTTGGGCAATTTCAATGGTAGTGATGCTGACGTACATAAATCTCGGCCATGGCCGTTAGCAACGTCTGAATTTCACGAAATGTCTCATGCAGGTAGAAAACATATTGTTAGACTTGGATTCCAAAGATGGGGTCCCTACATCTCTGCAAACCAGAGTTACAGGGGTCCAAAATTGGTAAAATCCCCCATAGGCTTTCATTGCCTCCCTATTTCACTTTCCAAAATCTCACATCTTTTCAAATGGCAATTGCTCAGCAGTGGCAAATTTTCTAGCATTGTAGGGACCCTTAGGGGGAACATGACTGGTGAGTTTCTGGCCCCTAGGCCAAAGAGGTCATAGCCTAGGGTCACAAAAAACCTGTTTATTTGGGCAATTTCAATGGTGGCGAGTCTGACGTACATAAATCGCAGCAATGGCCGTTAGCAATGTCTGAATCTCATGAAATGTCTCATGCAGGTAGAAGACATATTGTTAGACTTGGGCTCCAAAGATGGGTTCCCTACATCTCTGCAAACCAGAGTTACAGGGCTCCAAATTTGGTAAAATTCCCCATAGGCTTTCATTGGGCCTCCTATTTACAGTTCCAAAATCTCACATTTTTTCAAAGGGCAATTGCTCAGCAGTTGCAAATTTTCTAGCATTGTAGGAACTGTTAGGGGGATCATAACTGGTGAGTTTCGGGCCCCTAGGCCGAAGAGGTCATAGCCTAGGGTCACAAAAACCTGTTTATTGGGGCAATTTCAATGGTAGTGATGCTGACGTACATAAATCTCAGCCATGGCCGTTAGCAACGTCTGAATTTCACGAAATGTCTCATGCAGGTAGAAGACATATTGTTAGACTTGGATTCCAAAGATGGGGTCCCTACATCTCTGCAAACCAGAGTTACAGGGGTCCAAAATTGGTAAAATCCCCCATAGGCTTTCATTGCCTCCCTATTTCACTTTCCAAAATCTCACATCTTTTCAAAGGGCAATTGCTCAGCAGTGGCAAATTTTTCTAGCATTGTAGGGACCCTTAGGGGGATCATGACTGGTGAGTTTTGCCGCTGCTGAGCCATTGCCCTTTGAAATGGTGTGAGATTTTGGAACGGTAAATAGTAGGCCCAATGAAAGCCTATGGGGGATTTTACCAATTTTGGAGCCCTGTAACTCTGGTTTGCAGAGCTGTAGGGACCCCATCTTTGGAATCCAAGTCTAACAATATGTCTTCTACCTGCATGAGACATTTCGTGAAATTCAGACGTTGCTAACGGCCATGGCTGAGATTTATGTACGTCAGCATCACTACCATTGAAATTGCCCAAATAAACAGGTTTTTGTGACCCTAGGCTATGACCTCTTCGGCCTAGGGGCCCGAAACTCACCAGTCATGTTCCCCCTAAGGGTCCCTACAATGCTAAAAAAATTTGCCACTGCTGAGCAATTGCCCTTTGAAAAGATGTGAGATTTTGGAAAGTGAAATAGGGAGGCAATGAAAGCATATGGGGGATTTTACCAATTTTGGACCCCTGTAACTCTGGTTTGCAGAGATGTAAGGACCCCATCTTTGGAATCCAAGTCTAACAATATGTCTTCTACCTGCATGAGACATTTCGTGAAATTCAGACGTTGCTAACGGCCATGGCTGAGATTTATGTACGTCAGCATCACTACCATTGAAATTGCCCAAATAAACAGGTTTTTGTGACCCTAGGCTATGACCTCTTCGGCCTAGGACTGCATTGAACGCGACCCACGCATTGTGCGCATTCTGGACAACACCAATTACTGGGTTTATACCCTTCTGGATCCACGGTACAAACACAATGTTCCAAAACTGCTTGAAGAAAGAGTCAGACAGGTCAAAATGGAAGAATACCAGCAGGCCCTTGTGGAGACTTTAGAGAGGAGATTGACATCCTCCCCCTCCTCTAGCCAGTTGTACGCCGACAGACTGACTTCCGCAAACCTAGGACGACCAGGAGGGCAGCAAACAACACAAGCCGCAGCTAGTGCCCAAAAGGGAATGGTATCGGCAGTGTCCTTGGAGTGGGAAAATTTTCTGACACCCATGCAGCAGCACACAGAACAGCAAGCGTGCAGATCCACCTCCAACACCGATCGCCTGGAGAAGATGGTCAAGGACTAGAGTTGGGCTGAACGGTTCGCCTGCGAACGGTTCCATGCGAACTTCAGTGGTTCGCGTTCGCGTCCCGCAGGCGAACCTTTGCGGAAGTTCGGTTCGCCCCATAATGCACATGGAGGGTCAACTTTGACCCTCTACATCACAGTCAGCAGGCCCAGTGTAGCCAATTAGGCTACACTAGCCCCTGGAGCCCCACCCCCCCTTATATAAGGCAGGCAGCGGCGGCCATTACGGTCACTCGTGTGCTGCCTGCGTTAGTGAGAGTAGGGCGAGCTGCTGCAGACTGTCTCTCAGGGAAAGATTAGTTAGGCTTAACTTGTTCCTGTCTGGCTGCATACCTGTTCTGTGAACCCACCACTGCATACCTGTGCTGTGAACCCACCACTGCATACCTGTGCTGTGAACCCACCACTGCATACCTGTGCTGTGAACCCACCACTGCATACCTGTTCAGTGAACCCACCACTGCATACCTGTTCTGTGAACCCACCACTGCATACCTGTGCTGTGAACCCACCACTGCATACCTGTTCAGTGAACCTGCCACTGCATACCTGTTCTGTTCAGTGGACCCGCCACTGTATACCTGTTCATTGAACCCACCACTGCATACCTGTGCTGTGAACCCACCACTGCATACCTGTGCTGTGAACCCACCACTGCATACCTGTTCAGTGAACCTGCCACTGCATACCTGTTCTGTTCAGTGGACCCGCCACTGTATACCTGTTCATTGAACCCACCACTGCATACCTGTGCTGTGAACCCACCACTGCATACCTGTTCTGTGAACCCACCACTGCATACCTGTTCTGTGAACCCACCACTGCATACCTGTTCAGTGAACCCGCCACTGCATACCTGTTCTGTTCAGTGGACCCGCCACTGTATACCTGTTCAGTGAACCCGCCACTGCATACCTGTTCTGTTCAGTGGACCCGCCACTGTATACCTGTTCAGTGAACCCGCCACTGCATACCTGTTGTGTTCAGTGAACCTGCCACTGCATACCTGTTCTGTGAACCCGCCACTGTATACCTGTTTAGTGAACCCGCCACTGTATACCTGTTCTGTTTAGTGAACCCGCCACTGCATACCTGTTCTGTTCAGTGGACCCGCCACTGTATACCTGTTCAGTGAACCCGCCACTGCATACCTGTTGTGTTCAGTGAACCTGCCACTGCATACCTGTTCTGTGAACCCGCCACTGTATACCTGTTCTGTTTAGTGAACCCGCCACTGCATACCTGTTCTGTTCAGTGGACCCGCCACTGTATACCTGTTCAGTGAACCCGCCACTGCATACCTGTTGTGTTCAGTGAACCTGCCACTGCATACCTGTTCTGTGAACCCGCCACTGTATACCTGTTCTGTTTAGTGAACCTGCCACTGTATACCTGTTCTGTTTAGTGAACCCGCCACTGCATACCTGTTCTGTTCAGTGGACCCGCCACTGTATACCTGTTCAGTGAACCCGCCACTGCATACCTGTTCTGTTCAGTGGACCCGCCACTGTATACCTGTTCAGTGAACCCGCCACTGCATACCTGTTGTGTTCAGTGAACCTGCCACTGCATACCTGTTCTGTGAACCCACCACTGTATACCTGTTCTGTTTAGTGAACCCGCCACTGTATACCTGTTCTGTTTAGTGAACCCGCCACTGCATACCTGTTGTGTTCAGTGGACCCGCCACTGTATACCTGTTCAGTGAACCCGCCACTGCATACCTGTTGTGTTCAGTGAACCTGCCACTGCATACCTGTTCTGTGAACCCGCCACTGTATACCTGTTCTGTTTAGTGAACCCGCCACTGTATACCTGTTCTGTTTAGTGAACCCGCCACTGTATACCTGTTCAGTGAACCCGCCACTGCATACCTGTTGTGTTCAGTGAACCTGCCACTGCATACCTGTTGTGTTCAGTGAACCTGCCACTGCATACCTGTTCTGTGAACCCGCCACTGTATACCTGTTCTGTTTAGTGCACCCGCCACTGTATACCTGTTCTGTTTAGTGAACCCGCCACTGCATACCTGTTCTGTTCAGTGGACCCGCCACTGTATACCTGTTCAGTGAACCCGCCACTGCATACCTGTTGTGTTCAGTGAACTTGCCACCGCATACCTGTTCTGTGAACCCGCCACTGTATACCTGTTCTGTTTAGTGAACCCGCCACTGTATACCTGTTCTGTTTAGTGAACCCGCCACTGCATACCTGTTCTGTTCAGTGAACCCGCCACTGTATACCTGTTCAGTGAACCCGCCACTGCATACCTGTTGTGTTCAGTGAACCCGCCACTGCATACCTGTTGTGTTCAGTGAACCTGCCACTGCATACCTGTTGTGTTCAGTGAACCTGCCACTGCATACCTGTTCTGTGAACCCGCCACTGTATACCTGTTCTGTTCAGTGAACCCACCGCATCAGTGCGCATACCTGTGCAGTTAAGTGAACCCACCTACCTACGTGAGTGCACGCAGTGTGATATACCACTCCGTGCATACCCGATATGGACAAAACAGGTAGAGGAAGAGGTAGTGTCAGAGCCAGAGGAAGGCCACCCGGCAGGTCTGCGCGAGGTCGTGTAAATGTAATTTCGTGTGGACCTGGCCCACAGTACAGTGCTCGGAAGAAGGCACGTCCCATCACCTCCCAAGATTGTCAGGACGTGGTTGAGTATTTAGCGACACAGAACACCTCATCTTGCTCAGCCACCAGCGCTACTACTAGCACCACTTCCGCTGCATTTGACACTTCGCAAGAATTATTTAGTGGTGAAATCACTGATGCACAGCCATTGTTGTTACAGTTAGATGAATTTTCACCAGCTCATATGTCTGTTACGCGGCAACACTATGGATGTAACGTGTCAGGAGGATGAAGGACCTACTGATGGTGCAGGTTTGGATTTGTCTGAGGCAAGCGAAGCTGGGCAGGATGACTACGATGATGACGGTAATAGGGATCCTCTGTATGTTCCCAATAGAGGAGATGAAGAGGGGGACAGTTCAGAGGGGGAGTCAGAGAGTAGTAGGAGGAGAGAAGTTGCTGAAAGAAGCTGGGGCAGCTCTTCGTCAGAAACAGCTGGTGGCAGAGTCCGGCACCATGTATCGCCACCTATGTACAGCCAGCCAACTTGCCCTTCAGCATCAGCTGCTGAGGTCCCCATAGTGCCCACATCCCAGGGTGGCTCAGCGGTGTGGAAATTTTTTAATGTGTGTGCCTCAGATCGGACCAAAGCCATCTGTTCGCTCTGCCAACAAAAATTGAGCCGTGGAAAGGCCAACACTCACGTAGGGACAAGTGCCTTACGAAGGCACCTGGAGAAAAGGCACAAACAGCAATGGGATGGCCACCTGAGCAAAAGCAGCAGCAGCACACAAAAGCAAAGCCACCCTCCTTCTCCTCTTCCTCCTCCATCAGGTGCATTATCTGCTTCTGCCGCTTTCTCCCTTCCACCTTCACAGGCACCCTCCTCCACTCCGCCTCTGCCCTTGAGCGGTTCCTGCTCCTCTGCCCACAGCAGCAGTCAGGTGTCCGTGAAGGAAATGTTTGAGCGGAAGAAGCCAATTTCGGCCAGTCACCCCCTTGCCCGGCGTCTGACAGCTGGCGTGGCGGAACTGTTAGCTCGGCAGCTGTTACCATACCGGCTGGTGGACTCTGAGGCCTTCCGTAAATTTGTGGCCATCGGAACACCGCAGTGGAAGATGCCAGGCCGCACTTATTTTTCGAGAAAGGCCATACCCCAACTGCATCGTGAAGTTGAGAGGCAAGTGGTGTCATCTCTTGCGAAGAGCGTTGGGTCAAGGGTACACCTGACCACGGATGCCTGGTCTGCCAAGCACGGGCAGGGCCGCTACATTACCTACACAGCCCATTGGGTGAACCTGGTGGTGAACGATGGCAAGCAGGGCGCAGCGGACCAAATTACCTCCACGGCTTGCAGGCAGGCCTCCTGCCACCTCCTCTCCTCCTGCTACATGCTCTTCGCTGTCCTCCTCCTCCTTGGCTGAGTGGCAGTTCTCCTCTCCAGCTACACAGCCCCAGCTCCGCAGGGCCTATGCTGCATGCCAGGTAAGACGGTGTCACGCCATCTTAGACATGTCTTGTCTCAAAGCGGAGAGTCACACTGGAGCAGCTCTCCTGGCTGCTCTTAAGAAACAGGTGGATGAGTGGCTGACCCCGCACCACCTGGAGATAGGCAACGTGGTGTGCGACAACGGCAGCAATCTGCTTGCCGCTTTGCATATGGGGAAGCTGACACACATACCCTGCATGGCACATGTCATGAATCTAGTGGTTCAAAGATTTGTGGCAAAGTACCCTGGCTTAGCAAATGTCCTGAAGCAGGCCAGGAAGTTCTGTGGGCATTTGAGGCGGTCTTACACAGCCATGGCACGCTTTGCGGAAATTCAGTGCAAAAACAACATGCCGGTGAGACGCCTCATTTGCGATAGCCCGACTCGCTGGAACTCGACCCTGCTCATGTTCTCCCGCCTGCTAGAACAGAAGAAAGCCGTGACCCACTACCTCTACAACTACAGTAGAATGAAACAGTCTGGGAAGATGGGGATGTTCTGGCCCGACAACTGGACACTGATGGAAAATGCATGCAGGCTCATGCGGCCGTTTGAGGAGGTGACCAACCTGGTGAGCCGCAGTGAGGGCACCATCAGCGACTTAATTCCCTACGCTTACTTCTTGGAGCGTGCTGTGCGTAGAGTGGCGGATGAAGCTGTGAATGAGCGTGACCAGGAACCGTTACGGCAGGAACAGGCATGGGACCAATTTTCATCAGACCCAGCTGTTTCCTCAACAGCTGCGGCAGCACAGAGGGGGGAGGAGGAGGAAGAAGAGAAGTCGTGTGCAGAAGACGAGTCAGACTCAGAGGATGATGAGCAAGGTGTTTCTTTGGGGGAGGAGGAGGAGGAGGGGACGGCGGCAGGAGAACAACCGCAGCAGGCGTCGCAGGGGGCTTGTGCTGCTCAACCTTCCCGTGGTATTGTTCGCGGCTGGGGGGAGGAGGTTGACTTACTTGAAGTCACTGAGGAAGAGCAAGAGGAGATGGAGGGTACTGGATCCGACTTTGTGCAGATGTCGTCTTTTATGCTGTC
Source organism: Hyperolius riggenbachi (assembly GCF_040937935.1). Taxonomy (NCBI): domain Eukaryota; kingdom Metazoa; phylum Chordata; class Amphibia; order Anura; family Hyperoliidae; genus Hyperolius; species Hyperolius riggenbachi. The sequence goes on from NC_090651.1 coordinate 80,572,163, forward strand.
CTGCCTGTTGAGGGACCCCCGTATAAAAAACCTCAAGAGGAATGAGCTGTACTGGGTGGCCACACTACTAGACCCTCGGTACAGGCACAAAGTGGCGGACCTGTTACCAACTCACCTGAAGGTGGAAAGGATGCAGCACATGCAGAACCAGCTGTCAACTATGCTTTACAATGCCTTTAAGGGTGATGTGACAGCACAACGCCAGCAAGGTACCACTGCCACTAATCCTCCTCCCATGTCCACGCAGTCAAAGACAGGACGCTCCAGCGATCTCATGGTGATGTCGGACATGCGGACGTTCTTTAGTCCAACGCCTCGCCGTAGCCCTTCCGGATCCACCCTCCACCAACGCCTGGAACGGCAGGTAGCCGACTACCTGGCCTTAAGTGTGGATGTAGACACTGCTGTGAACAGCGATGAGGAACCCTTGAACTACTGGGTGCGCAGGCTTGACCTGTGGCCAGAGCTGTCCCAATTTGCCATCCAACTTCTCTCCTGCCCTGCCGCAAGCGTCCTGTCAGAAAGGACCTTCAGCGCAGCTGGAGGCATTGTCACTGAGAAGAGAAGCCGCCTAAGTCACAGTGTTAAGTACCTCACCTTTATCAAAATGAATGAGGCATGGATCCCGGAGGGCTGCTGCCCGCCCCAAGACTAAGTCAGTCCCCGCACACACAGCATCTCTGCCTGCACGCCGTGTGACTGGCTGCCTGGCCTGCCCCAAGAAGACTAAGTCACTCCCAGTCCCTCCACACAGCATGTCTGCCTGCAGGCCGCTTGACTACCTTCTCCGCCACCACCAACAGGGTCCGGGACTCCAGGCGGATTGCTGAATTTTTTTAGGCCGCTGCTAGCAGCGGCCGCTGTAATAATTTTTCTGGTGCGTGTACATGACTGCCTAATTTTTCTGGCTGCACTGCGGGCAGCTGCAACAACAAAAGAAAAGGCATGTACATGCGCCCATTTCCCTTCGTGATCATTACCTTGCCGTGGTGAAGGGGCTTGCGTATCACAATGAAGCAATGACCGGCGCCTAGATGAGTGTCTCGGGGGCACACCCACGATAATAAGGTCGTTGCCTCATTGTGGTCAGACCAAATTTGATCAGCTGGACAGTCACTGTTCTGTCATTCAGCTACATCAGCCAGGCGACCATATGGGCTGTAAAGCCACCAAAACCTGCACTCTCGCCATGGTGCGCACCAGTCCAGCATGGCCGTCACTACACAAACAGCTGTTTGCGGTGCGTTACACGGTGAGTTTGGTGTGTCAGTGTGAAGCAGTACCTTAATTACACTACCTGATTGATGTATACACATGCAAGATGTTTGAAAGCACTTTAGGCCTGTCATTTAGCATTCAATGTGATTTCTGCCCTTAAAACGCTGCTTTGCGCCAAATCCAGATTTTTCCCCGGGACTTTTGGCATGTATCCCACTCCGCCATGCCCCCCTCCAGGTGTTAGACCCCTTGAAACATCTTTTCCATCACTTTTGTGGCCAGCATAATTATTTTTTTTTTTCAAAGTTCGCATCCCCATTGAAGTCTATTGCGGTTCGCGAACTTTAACGCGAACCGAACCTTCCGCGGAAGTTCGCGAACCTAAAATCGGAGGTTCGGCCCAACTCTATCAAGGACTACATGTCAGATGGCATAGCTGTGTTGAACAATCCATCTGCACCCTTCAACTATTGGGTATCGAAGCTAGACACCTGGCACGAACTGGCAATGTACGCAATAGAGGTGCTGGCTTGCCCGGCAGCCAGCGTTATGTCGGAACGCTGTTTCAGTGCTGCCGGAGGCATCGTCACAGATCGGCGTATCCGCCTCTCCACAGAAAATGCAGACCGTCTGACTCAAATTAAAATGAATCAATCCTGGATTGGAAACGACTACGCAACACTCCCGGACCCCAACCAAGTAACATGAACAATGAACATCTGTGATGGGTTAGCGTTTCCGGTCCCTGTTTATTGAACCTCTCATCTGTATTACATTTATGACTGCATGGAGACAAAATGCAAATTGCTATCCGCATGCTTCTTGTCCTCATGCAAGGCCTGGGTTGTTGTGTCTCAAAGCGTGGCCTTCTCCTCCTGCGCCGCCCTCCTCCTGTTCCATCACGTGTGCTGCTGCTGGGTTAGCGTTAACGGTCCCTTTTCCTGGAACCTCTTATCTGTATTACATTTATGACTGCATGCCGACAAAAAGCATGTTACCTGTGCAAAGAAAACAGACATTTCCCGCATTTAAAAGACAGTTTTCCCTTTGAAACTTTTTAAAATCGATTTTCTCAAAAACTATAAGCTCTTTTTGCTAATTTTTTTTCCCTCTTGTACCCACTCCCAAGGTGCACATACCCTGTAAATTTGGGGTATGTAGCATGTAAGGAGGCTTTACAAAGCACAAAAGTTCGGGTCCCCATTGACTTCCATTATGTTCGGAGTTCGGCTCGAACACCCGAACATCGCGGCCATGTTCGGCCCGAACCCGAACATCTAGATGTTCACCCCAACACTACACGTGACCCGTTCGGCCAATCACAGCGCTAGCCGAACGTTCGGGTAACGTTCGGCCATGCGCTCTTAGTTCGGCCATATGGCCGAACAGTTTGGCCGAACACCATCAGGTGTTCGGCCGAACTCGAACATCACCCGAACAGGGTGATGTTCTGCAGAACCCGAACAGTGGCGAACACTGTTCGCCCAACACTAATGCCCAGGCGTTGTAGGGAGGTCATACAGGAACGTGCAAGCCACACAGTACTGAGCCTCATTTTTTCTTGTTTTAAGGACATTACCAGCCCCGTTTCTAGGGGTGTGCAGGCCTCACTGAGCGCTTAGAGAGGAGGGGCACTGTGATGGAGGAGGGAGCCACCGCTGCGGGGAGGACGGGCCGACTTCTCTCTCCCTTTCTCTCCCCAGGGCCGCCCTCGTGCTCCCCCCTCCGCTCAGGGCTGGATTTGTACTCTTTACCGCCCTAGGCCACTGTCACCAGCCACCCCCTTCAGTACAGGTAGCAATATGACCCCTCCCCTCTTCCCTCTAGTATAGGTAGCCTGATGACTCCTCCCTCTTTCCCTCCAGTATAGGTAGCCAGATGACCCCTTCCCTCTAGTATATGTAGCCAGATGACTCCTCCCCATGTTCCATCCAGTATAGGTAGCCAGATGACTCCCTTAATCCCTCCTTTTCCCACCCCCCACCTTTCAGTATAGGTAGCCAGTTCACCTCCACACCGCAGCAGCCATCTGTTTCACTCATATCTCCACTCGTCTCCAGTGCAGAAGCTTCCTCTTCCTCTCTGTCTTCAATGCTGCTCAAGTCCATAGATGCCAGCCACAATGCAAACGTGCACAGAGAGCATGGTGGCCACTGCACAGGTGGCTGGCAGCAGGAAGATCATCCTTGCATTGCAGCATTTACAAGCTTGCAAATGCTGCACAAGTTTAGCCTGCTGCTTTGGTGCCCTTCCTCCTGTGGCCACTGCCCAGGTGGTTGGCAGCAGTGATCTCCCTGCATTGCAGCATTTGAAAGCTTGCAAATGCTGCACCAGTTTAGCCTGCTGCTTTGGTGCCCTTCCTCCTGTGGTGCCCTAGGCCATGGCCTAGGTGGCCTAGGCCTAAATCCGGCCCTGCCTCCGCTGCAGAGTTGGTGCATGGAAGCCTTGTATAGAGCAACTCACCACCTCCCTGCCGTTCCAACCACTGATCACTTGCTGCTGGTCTCTGCATAGCCGCTGATACATGCTCTACTTCCTGCTAATCAGGGAGTAGGTTAGCTACCTATCTAACCTATACTGGGAGCACCTACCCATCTAGCCATAACTGGGGTACCTACCTAGCTAACGTATACTGGGGGTGCCTACCTAGCTAACCTATACTGGTGGCAAATATACTGGCTGCCTATATTGGAGGCACCTACCTAGCTAACCTATACTGGGGGCAATTATACTGGGTCACCTATGCCTGGCTACCTATACTGGGGGGACCTATAGCTGGCTA